>NC_133650.1:315381922-315667335 GCF_009905375.1 Apium graveolens
GACGATGCATTCAATAGTGAAATTTAGGAGTATAGAAGCTGTAGAGTTGGTCAGGAAACTGAAATACGTAGGAGAAATTACAGGTCTTCTACATGAATGTATCGCTTATAAGATCAAAGTGACCTAGATGGAGACCTAGATAACATTCTCACTCAGCGCTGACATTCTGATAAAACCTCTCATCTTCTCAAATCTTCCCATGTTCTCGATTTAGTTAAGTCCAATTCTCATCATGTGCTACCAATGTCATTCTACTTGTGTTTAGTTGATGAGGTTAGCAATATTCTACTCGTGTCAATGATACTTTACCTTGTATCGATGCCATTATGAGTGTGGTAATTGTCTTGATAACGTCTGGAAGGCTCTTGGTTTTGAAGATTTTCAATCCTCTGCTCCTTCAAACTGACATCAGGTTTAAGGATCCTGGTGATTTTGATCAGCTACAACTATTATTCTCAAGAAAAATTATCTACCATCGATCAACGTGACCATCATCTCATCCACTAATTAATCAAACTGTTCTTGCCTCAGATATCAAGAGGAAGGGTTGCAAATCTGTGTTACGTATCTCAGAGAAGTTATTACATTGACATTTAAAGATGAATTAAGAAGCTGGTTCAACTCATGGAACTATAACAGCACCATATAAATCTACCAGTAGAATAGGTTACTATAACTGCGCCTGCTGCTATTTCAAAGTATTGATCTTGAAACTGAAAACAATGATGACATTTTGAGGAGTACAGGGAGAAAAGACGGTATGATGTATGCTGTACGTGAATGTGATTAGACTTACTCTCATTATCAAATTGTAACTGGACAATGAAAAGTTGGCTAGATTAACATCAGAAATTAATTCTTATGAATGTGATTTGCCTTCTGCTTTGCCTGTAATCTTCCAGAAATAATATATTCCCACTTTTCATCTGCTTCCTTCTTCGAGCCTTCAAGCCAGTCCAAAATAGGTTTGCTATAGTCTATTGCAGACGTATCTCTCATATCGTTGTAAAAGACATCCTCAACGAGGAAATATCCAGAAGTGTCATGAGTGTCATGTTGCCCTGCTTTTTCCATGAGCTGATCCGTCAAGCAATATATCTTGTCCTTCAACTCGCTCAAAGACTGTCGTCCCAGAACCAAGAACTCTTGAGTCTTTTGCCAAGTCCTTGTGTTATGATAAACCTCCACACAAAGAACAACTTATTTTCCCGACTAAAGTAGTTGCCCTTCATGATTACTTGATACCCTTGCCTTTGATGTATAATTGTTACTACTTCGAGACATATTCCTACTAGTTCTCTCCGAAAAGATGGCTGCATTATCATCCATCTTGCAACTACCATTAAATGAATGCAACTATGCTGCTGCCTTGTCTTCAAGTTGTTTCTCCTTGATTCTAACAAGCTGTTTCACCTTCGCGATATAGCTAAGATGGTTGCATTATCATCGATCTTGCAACTACCATTAAACGAATGCAACTTTGCTGCTGCCTTGTCTTCAAGTTGTTTATCCTTGATTCTTACAAGTTGTTTCACCTTAGCGATATAGCTTTCCTCAACCATTTGTTGTTTTCTCCTCTTTCTCTTCTTATCACCGACTTCACTATCATCCCTCTTTCTCGCACTCTCATTATTTCGACACTTTTGCTTCTTTCCCTTTCTCGTTCCTCTGATGCAAGAAGTATTAATGCTAAAAATAAACACCTGATCCCTTAGAGAGATGGAAGTGTATAGTAAATTTCCAGAGAATTAGCCAAGCAGAAGAGCAATTCTGAAGAAATAAACTAAGAAATGACAAGAGAGTGAAAGCAGGGAAGAAACATTTCATTTAAGATTTTTTGAGAGATAAGCTTTCAGGTTACCATAACTGTACTATATAATGTCCTTACATAAAATGTAAATGTAACATCACTACTAATGCAAATGCAATGCAAATTCACTAATTAGTTAGAGTAGTGTCCAAAACAGCTCCAGCAACCTCTGTAACTATTGTTTCTTCTGTAGTCCCATTGTCATTGCCAGCTGTCATTCTGCTTTTGTCATCATGTGTGGTTGTTTTAACTGCCATTCCCTCCTTTTCTTTCTTCCCCCCTTTTGTATTTGTTTCTTTTTGACTCTTCAACATATAAATACTCCCCCATTAAGAGATCCTTGACCCCAAGGATCAAAATAAGGATATTTCTTCATGATTAACTGAGCTTCTTCCCATGTAGATTCCTCGATCGGTAGCTGCTCCCACTGAATTAACCACTGCACTTGAGCTGCATTTCTCTTCTTAACAGTTCTGACTTCCCTCACAGCACTTGGTTTTTTACAGTTGATGGAGATTGAAGAGTCATGCATTTCAGGAATTGATTGATCAATTATGTTTGGCGGAGGACCGTGGTGCTTTTTCAGTAACGAGACATGAAAGGTAGGATGATTTTTTGCTGAAGGTGGCAGATTTAAGGTGTAGGCAACAACACCTATTTTCTTGATAACTTCATATGGGCCGTAGTATTTTGCAGCTAACTTCTGATTAGGGCGATGAAGAACTGAAACTTGTCGATGGAGTTGTAATTTTAAATACACCCAATCCCCAACTGCAAATTGCCGATCAAATCTGTGCTTATCAGCCAATTGTTTCATTTTATTTTAAGCCTTGTGTAGATTGAATTTAAGCATTTGTATGACATGTTCCCTGCTTTGCAGACTTCTATCAATTGTGTCAAGCATGGTTGATCCCAGAATGTAAGGTCTATGGATGGGCGGAGGTTGATTGTACATGACCTCATATGGTGTTTTGTTAATGGCACTGTGGAAATTGGAATTGTACCAAAATTCCGCTAATGGCAACCATTTTGCCCAGTCTTGGGGAACCTCATGGCACATACATCGCAGGTATGTTTCCAGGCACATGTTCAACACCTTTGATTGGCCATCCGTTTGAGGATGATATGCCATTGAAAATTTCAGTTGCACTCCTTGCAACTTCATGAATTCCTTCCAGAATGAACTAGTGAATACTTTGTCCCTATCCGAAATGATGGACTTCGGTGAGCCATGTAGCTTATAGATTTGATCTAAATAGGCCTGGGCAACCGTGAGAGCAGAAAAAGGGTGTTGAAGAGCAACAAAGTGACCAAACTTACTCAGCCTATCAATTACTACCATAATAACTTCCTTCCCTTTTGACTTTGGTAGACCCTCTATAAAATCCATCGTTACTTCCTCCCAAACTGCAGCAGGAATAGGTAGAGGTTGGAGAATCATACTTGCATTTTTGACAGATGGGACAATTCCTGACAAAGGTTAACACTGAATCCTTCATCTTATACCAGAAAATAATGTTTGTATTCTCTTAAGGGTGGCCTGAACACCAGAATGACCTCCTTGGCCTGAATTGTGCATCCATTTTAAGATGGTCTGCTTGATCGATTCATCAGCACCTACAACTAACTTTCCCTTCCTCATTAATATATTTTGGTTCCAGGTGTATTGAGGGTGGGAATTAGAATCAACCCGAATATCAGCAATTAACTTGTTTAACATAGAATCTGTTTGCCAATGATCTTTTAAGTCCTCCATCAGTTGAGAGCTCACAGATGAAACTGCTATAAAAAGCAGCTCAGATCTTGGTATCCTAGATAGAGCATCTGCTGCACGGTTTTCGCTGCCACTTTTAAACTCAACCATATAATCGAAGCCAGCTAGCTTGGAGAGCCATTTTTGTTGGAATGGAGTGGCGAGTTTGTGTTCCAACAAATACTTAAGACTTTGCTGGTCAGTCCTAACAACAAAAGGAAGAGACATCAAGTAGTGCTGCCATTTGTGTACTACAAAAACAATTGCAAGCAGTTCCCTTTCATAAGCTGATCTTAAAGCATTTTTTTTCAGCGAATGCTTTACTTATGTATGTTATAGGGTGACCGTCTTGCATCAAAACTGCCCCCATTCCGCTACCTGAAGCATCTGTCTCAATGACAAAAGGTTTAGAAAAATCTGGCAATGCCATAACAGGAGGATTTGTCATCTTACTTTTGAGAATATCAAACGGTTCTTGGGCTTCCGTCCCCCATTTGAAAGCATCTTTTTTGAGAAGAGCAGTGAGAGGTCTGCATATTTTTCCATAATCTTGTATAAAGCGCCTGTAATATCCGGTGATACCAAGAAAGCCTCGTAACTGCTTAAGGTTTGTAGGTGTAGGCCAACTCAAGATTGCTATCAGCTTGTCCGGTTCGGTATGCACCCCCTTATCTGAAATGATGTGACCCAAGTAATGTATAGAAGAAACTCCGAAGGAACATTTCTTCAAATTTGCATGGAGAGAATTGGCTGACATTATCTGTAACACCATACTTAAGTGTGTCAAATGCTCTTCCCAAGATGAACTGTAAATCAGTATGTCATCGAAAAATACTAAGACGCCTTTCCGCAACAGTAGTTTGAATACATAATTCATCAACGATTGGAAGGTAGAGGGGGCTTAGTCAACCCAAAAGGCATGACTAAGTATTCATAATGTCCAACATGCGTTTTGAAGGCCGTCTTGTGTATATCTTTTTCACTAACTCGAATCTGGTGGTACCCAGATTTAAGATCAATTTTCGAAAAAAAATTGATGCCATGTAACTCATCCATCAGCTCTTCAATGAGGGGAATTGGGAATTTATCTTTAATGGTGACTTTGTTTAAACCACGATAATCTATACACATCCTCCATCCACCATCTTTTTTCTTTACCAATACTATAGGTGCAGCAAATGGGATGCTACTGGGCCGAATAACACCTTGATCTAGCATCTCTTGCACTAGTTCTTCTATAACATTCTTTTGCTGAATAGAATATCTATAGGGTCTAAGATTAATAGCATTGGTACCCTCTTTAAGGGGAATCTTGTGGTCAAACTGATCCCGGGTAGGTGGTAAGCCTTGAGGCTTGGTGAAGACACTGCTATGTGATTGTAAAAGAGTAGCAATAGCACCATCTTTGATTTCTTCACTTCCTTCTATCATTGACAGTTGGGGTGTGTGGCCAACATCAACTGGAACTAACTGTAACATAGAAAGCTCTCCTGTGGACTGGAGTATTTTGTTTAATTTCTGAGACTGGAGCTCCTTTAATTTCTTCCCTGTAATCCCTCGCAGCTTGACCTTTCCACCATTATAGGTGAATTGAATGGTGAGATTTGAGAAATCCCATAGCACTGGTCCCAGTTGCGAGAACCAATGCACTCCTAATACCAAGTCACTACCACTGAGTGGTAGAAGCAGCACATCTGCTTTAAAATTAACACCTTGCATCTGTTATGAGAAATTCCGGATAATTTTATCACATTGTAGTTGCCCACCGTCAGCTACTCTGAATCCTATGGGAGGAATGCTATCAATCTTACACCCCATTTTGACCGCCATGTTTGCACCTATGAAATTATGGGTACTCCCTGTATCCAATAAAAGTTGGAGATGCTTTTTACCATGATGTCCTGTTATACGCATGGTCTGAAATGTAGAAACCCCGTCTATGACTTCTAAGGATATCTGGGCACACTGAGTCTCCCCTGCAGGTGTGTCTTCTTGAAATTGTTCTTGTACTTCTAGATCTTCGTCTTCATCCTCCATTTTGATGTGAAAGAACTGAGGTTTCTTTCCTTTACACTTATGCCCTGGCACAAATCTTTCATCACACCAGAAACAAAGGTTCTTGGCCCTCTTTTCACTTAACTCGGCTGGTGTAAGTGTTACTGGTTTTGGTGAAGTTTGTCATGGTATAGGGAAGTGTAGATGTTTTATATGAGGCTGAAGGATTGATGTTTGGAGGTTTGGTTGAGGATGGTATAGGTAATAAAGGGTTTTTCTGTTGGGTTTTGTTTTTGTTGGCAAGAATAACAGCCTCCTGTAATTTGGCCAGGCACAAAGCTTGCTGAATAGATTTTGGTGCGAACATTCGAACATCTAATTGCACTTCATCTGTTAATCCTCCCAAATAGCAGCTCATCAAGTAATCCTCAGATAGAGTCAGCCTGCTTGTTAATGCATCAAAAGCATCATGATAATCTTGGAATGTGCCCAGTTGCCTCAAAGCTTTAAGATCTGCCATAGGATCATCAAACAAGTCTCCAAAACGAGCAGTTATATCCTCAGTGTATTTTTGCCAAGTAGGAATTACATGATTCAAACGTTGCATATAGGTTTGGTGCCACAAAAGTGCCTTACCTTCTAGATGTATAGTTGCTAATCTAACTTTTTGAGGGTCTGAGACAGCATCTAGTTGAAAAAACTGGTTACACTTATAGATCCAAGATCTAAGTTTTGTGCTATCAAATTTAGGGAATTCGACCTTGGTCATTCGAGCAGCAAAAGATGGAGTTCTAGTATTGAATTCTGGTGTATGATTACCCATATCCCCTGAAGTATCACTACTAGTGTGTGCAGATTCCTTCCCTTCATGTGAAACTAGTTTTGCCACTTGCATAGAAAGACCCAAAACCAATTCATTTAAATCAGCAATGTTTTTAGCATTTTGGTCAATATTAGCCGAACTATTATTACATGCCTGGATAAGGCGCTGGTTTTGTTCTTCGAGTAAAGATCGAAGGTTTACCTCCATACGATGTAAATCAGTCCTTTCTCCTTCCTCGTCTGAGTTTGCTCCATCTCGCGTGTTTCTGCCTTGTGCCATTGAGCCAAGAATCGATGGCTCTGATACCAGTGATGCAAGAAGTATTAATGCTAAAGATAAACAACTGATCCCTTAGAGAGATGGAAGTGTATAGTAAATTTCCAGAGAATTAGCCAATCAGAAGAGCAATTCTGAAGAAATAAACTAAGAAATGACAAGAGAGTGAAAGCAGGGAAGAAACATTTCATTTAAGATTTTTTGAGAGATAAGCTTTCAGGTTGCCATACCTGTACTATATAATGTCCTTACATAAAATGTAAATGTAAAATCACTATTAATGCAAATGCAATGCAAATTCACTAATTAGTTAGAGTAGTGTCCAAAACAGCTTCGGCCACCTCTGTAACTATTGTTTCTTCTGCAGTCCCATTGTCATTGCCAGCTGTCATTCTGCTTTTGTCTTCATGTGTGGTTGTTTTAACTGCCATTCCTTCCTTTTCTTTCTCCCCCCTTTTGTATTTGTTTCTTTTTGGCTCTTTAACATATCATCCTCTTTTTGACCTTTCTAAATTATCATTATTTCATAACTCTCATAATTTACCGCTATCAGTTCTTTCATTATCAAGCGCCTTATCAATCGACTCCTCTTGTATACATTGTAGTCACATGATAATCGTTGAATGCGGTATCATCAAACGCCTTATCAACCAACTATTCTTCTCGTGGGCATTTAGGCACTTGATCATCATCGCAAGTACATTTATTAGGCACATGATCATCAATGTTGAATGCGATATCATCAAACGCCTTATCAACCGACTCTTCTTCTCGTGGACATTTACGCCTTGCTCCCGAGTTTTAAAAAGGAAGGAAAACAAGTGGAGGGTAAGTAAAGTTGTTTCACTTCCCTCCGTAATCGTGCTCCCGAGTTTTTTAAAGGAGGAAAATCAAGTGTTGTTGAATGCAAATTTAACAATCTTTCACTCCAAAATTTTCGCTCCAAAAATGGGATGAAAGTATTTACCTCCTAATCACTTACTTCTTTCCCATTAAAAAACTCGGGAGCAGGCCATTAGGCACTTGATCATCATCGTATGTACATTGTTTAGGCACGTGATCATCAACATTAAATGCGATATCAAACGCCTTATCAACCAACTCTTCTTCGGTAACGATTTTTAGCTCATCAACCGATAAATCATCTTCATGAATATCAACTTCATAGTCAACTTGACCTAATTCTTCACGAAGATTCTGGAGTTCAAAAATAAGGTGAGAATGGAACAAGGGAGGTTTAGTGAGAGAGCTAACGAGATTAGCGATATAGAGGGGTCCACCAGACGGAATAAATTGATACATATTGCTATCGCCGATCTGTAACTCTCCGTTTGTGTCTGCCATGCTCAGATACCCTAGTTTAGATTGTTTTTGTTGATGTGTGTATACGTTTAAGTAACCTGTGTGTTATATATAGGATCAGTTTACTGATCCGATTTCGATATGGATTTTATAATCAAATTTTATTCCGATTTTCAAATTTGATTGGAAATTTTTTATATAATAAGTTTGAAATTTGATTAATGGTCATAAATAGTGTTCTAAAATTTGAAAGTCCCACTTGTTCGGTGAAGACAACTTTATAACTTTAGGTGTTTAGTATTGATTAATCAGAATATTAATGAAAATATTTAATCAGTAATATCATATAATTTTGTTATTATTTTTTGAATCCAATTTTGGGTCTCTAAAATTACTTTTTTTATTATTAAGTTATAAAAATGTCTTTTTTGGACATATGATAAAATGTCAAACTTTCTTAATACCTTTGTTCTTTACTTTTAGGGAATATATTATAAACCCAACTTACTATTTAATGAAATAAACATTTATATTTATTTTATATGTTCTATATGTTATAGAATAATTAAATTCATGTTACTACTACTCTTATTGACCACATTTGTTGCCTAATCTAAATGTTAAATTTACATATAGATTTTGATTTCTTCTACATTATTTATTTTAATATAATATCAAATAAAGTTATATGATTAAATAATGTTACAAATGCTAGTTTAAAAAAATGGGTATTACCCTTAAATATTAAAACTTTGTAATTATTTTACTCTTTTACCATTATTAATCAAATTGATTGATCCTTATGAAAGTTTTATTTTTTTAAATATTTAGAATGCTCATGATTAATTATTAGAAAATTTAATATTAAAAAATTGTAATGGGTCTTGCCCAAAACCCAAGCCCCAACCCACTAAACCATTCTTGAAATTCAAACTCCCGCCCTAAACACTCCCAATTTCGTACACTGCAAAATCTTGAATCCTACGGCTATGGACGATGTTGATCGATTGTTCGAGTGCTTCAAATGCGGCGTCTCCCCACCTCGTAATTCCACATTTCTTTCTCCTTGTTTATACAATATTTATCATATCTTAGGTTAAATTGGAGAGTTTCATTTCTATCAATTGAAATACATATATGTGTTTATATATGTAGATTTGAGAGAAATAAATACACTTTTGTGTAATTGGGTTTCTGTTAATTTACGAAAAGTTATAAACTTTATTTATAGTGGAGCTTGTATCTTGCTCTTAACTTTTTGTTCATAGTTAGGTTTCGAAAAAGATTTTTCATTTCTATGTATTGAATACATGTATGTGTTTATGTATACAGCTTTAATGTGAAATAAATGTATCTTTGTGTAATTGAGTGGATCTTTGCACTTGTTCGTTTAAATTTGCGAGAATTATGTAAATGATAAAAGTGAATGGATCGTTTTTGTTGAGTCTTGATATATTGTTTTGATAATTTAGGGAAAGATTTAAACTTTGTTTATAGACAATAATGGATTGTGTAATTTACCCATTTATATTTTTATTTTTGAGTAAGATTTCTATGATAATGAGGGTATTTTATTGTATAACGGGCTATTTTAATTTCTGATGTTTTTTCGTGCTGAAGATTAGCATTAGTGCATAACTGATAACATATGTTACTATAGGATGAAAGTCGACCAATTATATGTTGCTACAATTTTTCCGTATTTCAGATATATATCATCAAATGTGACTTGGCTTCTGCCTCTCAACTAGTGTGTTTGGTTTCTCTTTACATTCATAATGTTTATCTTATTTCTCGTAGACCCTTTTGGCTAGCTGATAACATTGAACTTTCTGGGTATATGTGAATATATGATCAATATTGTTACACTTGAACTTTTGGAACGGAGAAATATGTGCAGAATGATTAGTTTTCCTATATTTTCTTTCAAGTTAAGCAAGAAAGAGAAGAATGTACAAGTGGCATTTATCAAATTTTTTTGTTTATAATAACTGAACTTATTTCTATGATTTGAATCATAGAATCTGCTTTTAGAGAAATAAAAAAGTGCAGGCGCATGCCAAAGCAAACTAGTCCTGTTCAAAAACCATTGAGCCATTCAGATGTTCCATCTTCAGTATCATCCGGAAAAACCCTGCCCATAAAAGAAAAAAAGCTCTGCACTCGGAAAGTAAAAAGATTTCTCTTTTCCTTGTTCCATATCTACTGTTTTTTTACTTTGCATATTACGGTCAAAGGAGTGCTATTAATTCAGTGGGATATTGCTTCAGATTGATTCACCAGCCGTTCAGCAAAATGAGATTAACAAAGGTCGGCGATTCTCTCCGCTTGTATTTTATGGTTCTCCACATGGGGTGCCACCAAAACGACCAGTTAGATTGTTGCGATTACTATATGAGATTCGTCGTGATCTCAGTGAGCAAAATATATTAAGGTACAATGCAAAAATGTGATCATACCCTTTCTGTTTATTGTTGATATGTTGCTTCTTTTTTGTTAAAAGTTCTTCTGTCGCACAATAATTTGTCAGTAAGGAAGTTTGGGCTACATTCCCTAGACAGGAGGATGCTATGAAGTATGCAAAAGAACATAATAATGTTCATATTTTTAGCTACCAAGACCATGTAAATGGTCAAAGGAGGTTCCTTGTTTCAAGCTATAAGGAGTTTTGGCGAAGGTGCTTCAGTTTCTTTCTTTTGATCTTTCAAGCAAGATTGGTTGCTTATTTAGTCCTTTTTGTAAATTTCCTCATTTTTGTTGTCATCAAACCTTAGGTACAAAAACATGAATCCTAAACTTCGTCATCATTATGAAGTGATTCAGGAGGTAACCATATTTATTTTGTCGTCTTCTTAGTTCTTTTTCTAAAAGTAGCCATCTCTATCACTTTACTTTTTGGGGAATGCTCTTTTTGTATAAATAGTTTTATTTTGATAAGAATATTACTTATACTCTGACTTGGTATTAGTTAGTGCATATTGTGGTATCTAACTGCCTGTATGAAAATGAGTGTCCGGCTTCCTCGTTTTTCATTTTTGAAACTAGTTTTTTTAATTGTGTCCTGTACAAAGCCTTACATTCATATATGTAAAGTCAAGAAAGAAAAAACAGACTTGCTGCCTGCTGGATTCTAGAAGGAGGGACTATTTAATATTCTTTGTGGAATCTTATTTCCAGCATTTGTTATAAATGTTTTACTTTGACTTTGGTATCTCTAAAGGAAGGGATACTATTGTTGTTACTTTAGGATGTGGTTTGGACAGAAAATCTTTTTGCCCTGAAACCTTGATGGTTAAAGTATATGAACTGCTTGTCAATCTTTTTAGTTAATAATATTCTCATGTTAGTCATTCTTTTATTTTAGTTCCTCATATCTTGTCTCGTCTTTGCCAAATTTATTTTGTAACAGCTTCTAAAGAATTCTATGTGAGTGAAAACATATATATAATATCTGCATAAATAAAAGTATAGCAAAGAGTGCAAGTCATGAATTCAGTTCTTAAGGTTGGGCTGGGGACTGGGGTTCTGGAAAACAGTATTTTTTATGTTTAAGTTTGCAACCAGGGACTGCCATGCCACCTTTATTTTGACTTGGAATTCAACAAGAAAGAAAATGCAAGCAAAAACGGAGAGGAAATGGTTGATCTCCTTTTATCAGCAGTTTTCGATGCCTTTTATGAGAAGTACTCTATTCAGGGAGACAATGATTGGGTTGTTGAACTTGATTCTTCAACGCAAGGTATGTTTAACAAATATGTTAATACAATCTAATATGAAAATGTCTTATCAGAAATCATATTTTTTTCGGTTCCATTATGGAATTTGTTTGTATCTGCTGCCTATCTTTTACTTCTGTCTCCAAGGTCCAAGCTTCATAATGCAATCTCTACCCAACTAGATTCTCAGGTTATGGATTAGGACTATTTGGGTGTGGTCTTTTCGAACCTGTTTAAAATTTGGTATTTTTAATACAAAATCTGCAGGTCAGCCATCGGTGAGATCTTTTATATTCTATGTTCTACACATTAGGGTATCCATTTAATACATTGTGTCAAATGGCATCATTAATAATAGTACCTAAATTCACATATCATTCAATTTTTTTTAAAACTACAAGGAAATGATTTCTCAAATACATAAATAGTACTTATTTTTATATATTGAATATTAATAGAGCTTGTTATTTGAAAATCCTTTTCGACTAATATGTTATATATCTTAATCATTCACATCCACAGATTAAGTTATTTGGGATGGGTATTCATCTATCATTCTATGTTAGAAATGCAGTAACATAGTTTGCTGTGTCTACCTACACACATATACACACAATTTCACTCAGATAAAAGTCGCAAAAGGCAGCTGATTTGGATCAACAATTACAAAATCAAAGAGTTAAATTAGTACTTCTTTTATTATTATATTGATTCCAGGTCAAAGTTTTATGTAGAATATCTCTTTAATACTCTGATAATTTAATGCAAGGTGTTCATGATATAGTAATTATAAACAGTGGTTTTAAGTTTGCAGGCTAATTTTTCTGTGGTAATAATATTGACAGAGAAATTTTCTCGACATTTGGTTATCCGCTTACCTCGGACTGCTTTTAAGAACAATACGCATGCTGGTGCATTCGTTGCTGAGGTAGATAGTCAGTTGGAAACTATTTTTTTAGAACATACTGGAGCAACCACATGCATTTATCAGACTTCATCAAGATCTAAGAAGCAATAAGATATGATCTAACTATATTGTGCATCCCTGTTGTACTGTGCATTAGATCATTGTTACAGTTTATTAGTAAATGCAAGCTCGGTGACTTCGTATTTTTATCTCTTCACGATGTAGAAAATTATGCTACTTCATTTGTTTTAAAATCTTCCAGTGCTTGTGGGATGTATTCTGCTTTGCATATAAATGACGAAATAACTTACTAAACATTTTTAGATATGCTCACGGATCCAAAAGGCAATGGAAAGTGATAGAAGATTTGAAAATTTGGTTATTTGTAAAGATTCTAGCACATCTGATGCTCCTTGCCAGCTTTTTATTGATACTGCTGTCTATTCTAGAAATCGTTGCTTTCGTCTACCACTATCGTCTAAAGCAGGGAAGAGTTCCGTGCTTCTACCTACTGGGCGTTTCAAATGTATGGACATGGTATGATACTTGACTTATGACTTGAGTTTTATTCATACTCTCTTGGAATTCCCCCACAATGGGGTCTGGAAGCTTATCTTTATTGTGTTTTTACATTTCTAAAATAATTAGTCAGTTAGTACTCGATGATGTTTTAATTAATTAAAACTTGTCATCTTAAGCTTAATGTTGCATGTACTCACAGCCCTGTAAAATTTTGATCTTTTCAGCACCACATTATCTTTGAAACCAAGGCAGTTGTTTTAAAATTCAATCTGTTAACTTTAGTTGCAAATCTATTAGAATGTAAAGAACAAGAACACATCAACTTCTATACAGATGCATATCATCGAATACTAAATTACCCATCATGTAGACATATTTATGTGTTGTGTCAGATACTTACCCGTGTCCGTCACACTATCTTTCGTGAGAGTAAGACCTTTCCCTTCAATGAATAAACTGCTCATACAACAGAGTGAGGAAGAGATGTTCATGGCATCTTTGATCTGCAACATGGATGTTGACTGTGAAAAGCTTTTGATATGCAAAATGGACATGGATTGCATAAAGGCTCTGCACTTTGATACAGAGGTAAATGAAGCCTCTAGAATTGCCTTTTCTTAATAAAATATATGTTTTTCTCCTATTCATAATTGTTGCAAGTTGCTTAATTATGGCTAAGAGGTTCTGTTAAATTGGCTGTCATGTTGTTGCTTGAATGTTGACTTTGTCTTCACAATTCTATATATTTTTGTTTAAAATTTATCTTTTATCGGATTGCAGATGAATAGCACCTCCGAAAAAGATTATGGAGTCCCAAGAGATCCTTTGTCAACTTCTTTCACAACTGATGCTTCAAGAACTTTCCTGATGGGAAAATCACCATTTCCAGTTTTGGATATGTTTGTAGAATCACTTGCCTCCATAGGAAGTGTATCAGGTGGTAAATAGTGGTTTTGAATTGTTTATATTTTAATCTTTAAAAGCATAGATTTTTTAAATATATTATCACTTTTGCCTTTTTGCTTTGGGTCTATTCATGCCCACTTAACCATTTAGAGCAAGTCCAATGCTAGATGGAAAATGGCTATAGCCATTGCTATAATATGGCACCAAAAAGTGGTTTTTGGTGCTAAAATAGCACTTGCACTCCAATGCTAGTTGTATTTTACAACCAAATAATTCTAAATTTAGCAAACATTTTGTCCAACTCATTCACTTTAATTTAAAGTGGATTTCTTTGCACTCCATTATTAGTTATTTGATGATGTGGCAAGGATGGCTATAGCCATTCTTGGTCTCAAATATAAGACCAAGTATCCATTTATGCATTTATCCATCAATGTATAGCTATGCATTGGAGTTGAGTTTTTTGATTTTAGTCCTATATTATAGCTATAAGACTAAATATAGCTATGCGTTGCACTTGCTCTTATAGAAAAATGAGTATATAGTGCTGGCAAAAGAAGCTTGTTCCTTGTATTGCAAACTACACATATAATTTCGTCTTCCTGTTTATTCATTCAATGGAAATGTGATATAATAGTTTTTCCAGGTTGCTCAACATTTTGCCCTTTCATCTTTTGATAACCTTCAAACGTTTGTAGCAAGTAGAACCACGTTTCCTTGAACCAATGAACCTTCATTCCCCCCAGTTCTATTAAATTTACTGATCTATTAACCTGGTAATCAATAAGTTAATCACTTAGTTTCAACTTAAGGGCAGTGTGCAGAACATCAAGCTAGTGCTACGTTTTTTTTACTTTCGTGGATATTTAATGTTTCTCTACATGTTCACCCTGTGGCCACATAATCTGTTTTTCCTGTATCAGAAATCACGAATTCCCCTGTTTTTACATTTGCTGCATCGGGTTTGTCTGCCAGTTGTTTATATTCTGTTTCGTATTGACTGCTTGACAATTACGTGTGCTTTTTAGGAAAAATTCAGAGTTGGTATTGGTTCTCAGAGTATGGGGTAATGGTATATAACATGTCAAGACACAGATACTGCGAACGAATTGGCAGACAGCACAAAAGCAATCATGGTAATTAATAACTTATTACCTTGCCCCCACTAATATTTAGCACTTAAAGTGATTTAGGTGCAGCGAATAATCCAGTACTCATTTGGTTTTGCAAACTATGTTTAGATTAGATTTACTTGTATATTATGATATCCCAAGTATATAAATACAAGGAATTCACCCAAGAAATTCATCCAGTTGACTGATTGACTATTGACTATAGGTTTATCTTCAGACTACAAAAGTACCTGCAACTGACGGGTTAAAAGATCAAACTATTGACGACAATATTTGCAAAACTTTCATGAGCTAATTTAAGTGTTGCAGTTTATACATATATTTAACTGACAGGAGTTAACAAATTTTCCCAATTTGTTCAGTGATGTACATTGTTGACCTAAGAAGAGCTGCTTATTATCAAAAATGTCATGATCCTGATTGCAGAGGTATGTAGCACTATACTGTCAAGCAGCTTTATATTATTAGTCTGAATTCTAAATAGAACAAAATTCTCATTTTAGTTTATAATTAAATCCATGTTCTTTCATCGATTGGTTATTCTAATAAAAATTCTATCCTAAGCCTAAGGATATTACTACACCTCACACTAATATTCAACTTTTACAAAGCTGACTGATGGCTTTCGTACCAGGTTATCGATCTCCACTGCGTCCAGTACCTGAAGAAATTGTACCCGATACTACAATTTTTTTCAATTCTGTGAAGCATAATGAAATCCAGGAGCATAATACAAATTCCAATAGTAAAAGCAATGGGGATAGCTGTTTGAAAGATGGTTGGTGGCTTGAAGCCGTAAACTTTGCAGAACAGGTTGAGAAAAAAGCACTTGATTTTGGGGTTAGTGCTTTTCGTCCTCAATCAGCCTTATTGCGGTAGAACATATCTTTCAATGTCGAGTTTATCTTGAGTTATACCACTACCACTGCCTTCTATAGCTAAACTGTTATAGCTTATGGATTTTTCGCAAAAATATTCGACAAAAACTTCAATCCTATAAAAATATTTTAAAATGCAACAAAAACTTCCATCCTACAAAATAATTTGAATGAAGCACAATATTCTCGTGGACATTTATGCAACCACGATGAATAAGATTTGAAAGTATATTCACTTAAGCTGAAAGTCGTATATGTAATTAGTTTTAGATTTTAATGTTTTTTTACATCTTCCGCACAGGATGAAACCTTGGATCAACTATATGAAGAAGACGATGAATGGTGGATGGCAGTTGAAAGTGCTGCATCCCAAACTGAACAAATGTACTTTGGACAGATATGAACCTTTAACATCCTTCACTTCATTATGAAAATAATTTGCTTCAGTTTTTGAAGTACTTCTATCTAGTAATTCCTTACTCATTCTGTAGGTCTGCAGGTCAATTTCTGATCCTAAATAGTTTTAACTATAACTACTAAAATATTTAAAACAGACATAATTTAAAATATAAGGTTCTACAATATTATGAAAAATTGCTAGATTTATGGACTTTACTCTGTAGAAGCATACCTACTCCTACATTACAGAGTCATCAACGGAAAATTATAGATTTATAAAAATCATGCGAGTATTAACTTTTTACTTGCATCTCCTGATCTTTCATTTTCTCTTCATCAGCATTGCACCGAGATCTTTGGATTCTGATCCTGTAATTGGAACTAGGCTCTCGATATGCTTGAACACTCCAAGTTATGCAACCACCATACTCCATTTTTAGTTTTGAATAAAATTTCACCGTTGCTGTTTATGGAACCATGAACCTGGTCTACTGCACAGGTTACATCAAAACTATATCTTGGAGTCCAATATCTGTCAAATCCATCATCCACAGTCCACAATTTAACCTTACTTCTAAATCCCTCCCCATATTTGAGATACCTAATTACAACAATAGAATCCTTCATCTCCATTATTTGATATTTGTAGGTTATTTTCTGTACATCCGCAGGAAACCTATGAATATAGAACACCTCGTTATTCAAATCATATCTGATCACACCATCGTCCCGTGTCCAGTACAAAACTCCGTTCAAACAAGCATCACAAATAGAATGACTTGGAACTTCTTCCGGATGCTTAATTTCTTTCCAAGCACTCGTGGTTGTACTATATACCATCGCACGACTGTCAGTAAATCTAACAACCTTAAAATCACTTGCAATTGGATCGAAACCAAATCCTATGTAATCTAAATTAGTATCCACGTGTGGTAAGCGATTTACAGAAGGAAGGAGGTTAGATTTTTTGGTTGCAGGGTTCCAAAGATGAATCTGTAGAGTAGCGGAAGCACGGAAGTTACAGCAATAAAGTTTATGACGCCTAAAATTGAACCTCGGCAGCGAGTGAATTCGATCAAATGAAGCAATACAGACAATGCCATTACAAGAACCAACAATAAACAAGTAATGTGACAACTCACCTTCAAAATAAGGAAGATCGACAATACTGGAACCAATGTGGCGGAGAGAATCATTGTTTTCCGAGGTATGACGAAGATGGGAATAAACGAAAGAAGGGTCTGAGATCAAAGAAAGCCAACGCTTGGATACTGTTTTGAATCTGAGCAATGTTTTCACAGGAAGCCTTTGCAGAATGTTCATGATCAGATCGTATGGAACATAAATATAGCTGGTGAAATATCGTCCAGACCAAGTATCCTCATGACTAGCAGCTTTCGAACTAGCCATGAATGAACCCTTCGAAACTCGGGTTTGACAGTCTGTTTTTAATCTTACTGCTTTCCCTCAGTTACATCCAATTTTATAATTTGTTTTACTTTCGACACGTATTATAAGGTTAATAAAAAATATACTTCCATGATTTATTTTTTAATATTTTTTATATATTAAATTTCAAATATCAAATTTTTATTTAGAAAAAAAGGAAATTAAAATAATTTATGCAAATATATTATAAATGAGCGTTACAATGCGTGCCAGCAATGTATACTTCCCGGGGGAACGGGTGACAAACTCCTAAATAAACTACTATTATATGCACTCCTAAGTTATTTACCGTGATCCAACTCAAACAATCCTTCTCAATTAAGCTTTATTTGTTTTAAAAATAATTATTTGCACACTAAGCTATGCTGCAAGTAATGAAAGACCATCATATATTTGAGGGAAAGTACTATATATTAATATAAAATTGGTTGAGGAAGCATTATATGCTCCTCAATAAAGAGGAAGCTTTTGAAGATATTAAATATATAGGGAGGCACAAGGAGAGTGTTGGAGATGATTTTTATGTTAATTTTGTTAAAATATGACTTAGGAGGGAGGACTATTGTAGTTTTTGGAGTTACTCTTAGGGTTCCACTCTTCTTCCTCTAGTTAATTTTCTGATCTGTCGCATTTAAAAATATTTAATAAATAATAATTAAATGTATTAAGTAAAAAACATAAAAGTAAATAAGAAGTCGGATTATAATTTCTTTTTGCTGGTGCTTGGAATAGCCGATCACTAGTCTTACGCCGGTCTTTACTTCACCACTGCTTCTCTAGTAGCCTTCACTGATTCTGTTCTTGGATACAAAATGTTACCTTAGGATTGGACCCTGTCAAGAACCAACTACAGTCTCCTCACTTGCTTCTTCATCCTTGAATATGATTATCATACGAGGAAAAGTATTGTAGTGGCTTCCACCCGAAGGATAGCGGCTGCGATTTCGCTACGATAAAAAAAGGTATTGTAGTTGTTAAAACTAAAAGTTTTAGTGTAGTGTAGATAAAACTTGGAACTTGGATTCAAATTCAGTTGGAACAGGTTCAGACACCCTTTTAAGGAATTGACACCAACTCAAAATATAAATTTTAAACTACTAGACGACAAATAAAATTACACAGTTTTAACTAGTAGTGTTATCTAAAATTGATAGCAAAAAGTAATTTTAGGCTGAGTAGTAACTAACCACTCCTGCAATACAAGGCAGTAACTGATGTGCTGTAGAGAATTCTCTATGCTCTTATATTATTCTCTTCAGGTCCAACTAATTTCTTATCTGCATCTCCTGATCTTCGATTTTCATCTTCATCAGCATTTCACCGAGATCTTCAGATCCTCTAACTGGAACTAGGCTCTCGGTATGCTTAAATATTTCAATTGTACCTACAGGAACTGTGGCCTTTTTTGCCTCATTTTTATCCAAGTTATGCAACAACCATCCTCCATCTCTAGTTCTCAACAAAATATCACCATTGTTGTTTAGGTAATTATGAATCCCGTCTACTGCAGAGGCCACATCAAAACTATATCTTAGAGTCCAAGATCTCTCGAATCCATCATCCACTGTCCACAAGTTCACCTTACTTTGAAGTCTCGCCACATCATTGGTATATGTAATCACAGCAATAGAATCCTTCATCTCCATTATCCGCACACATAATAATTTTCCGCCACTGGTCCTCAGCACATTAGCAGGAAACCTGTGATCATAAAACACTTCTTTATTCAAATCGTATAGCATCACACAATGGTACGATGACCAGTACAAAACTCCATTTACACAAGCATCACAGACCGAAAGCTGTGGATATATTTTAGGACGCTCAATCTCTTTCCAAGCATTAGCATTTGTAGAGTATACCACGGCACATGTGTCCCTGTTTAAGTGGTAATGACACATAACAACCTTGTAATCATTTACAAGTGGATCAAAACCAAATCCAACTTGTTCAAAAGCAAAATTTGTCACTAGACAATGTGGAGGAGGAAGGAGCTTAGATTTTTTAGTTGCAGGGTTCCAAAGATATATCTGAAGATTAAGCGAACGAGTTTCATAAATACCAGAGGCACGGTGAAGATGGTTTCGATAACTCACCAGGTCAGCTCGATAATTCTTAACAAGACAAACAATGCCATTAGATGAACCAATAATATACAAGTCTCTCAATAACTCACCTTCGAAATAAGGAAGATCGACAGTGGAATCAATGTGGCGGAGAGCTATTGAGTACTTATAGTGATAATATCGTTTTATGTTGAATATTAGAGATTCATTGTTTTCCGAGGCATGACGAAGATGGGAATAAACGAAAGAAGGGTCTGAGATCAAAGAAAGCCAACGCTTGGATACTGTTTTGAATCTGAGTAATGTTTTCACAGGAAGCCTCTGCAGAATGTTGATTATCAGATCGTCCGGAATATAAATACAGCAGGTAAGAGCTTGTTCAGACCAAGTAGTATCCGTACGATGACGAGCGTCTTTTGAACTAGCCATCAATGAATCCTACGAAACTAGGGTTTGACGTCTGCTTTTAATCTTAGGCACATCGTTCCACTTCGCCTCTGGTTAATCTTCCTATATAAATTAGGCTTAATTATACATTAAACCAACTATGTTGTTTTGTACACATAAACCCTCGAAAAATAAAGTCATACATATTAACCCCTTATGTATCGAAACTGTATATTTTGACCCTTATTCCAACAAACACTTATGATTCGTTAAATGTTAGGCATCGGGTAAGGGAAATCTTTGAAAATAAATAAGACGGATACATATCATGTAATTTAGTAGAGGGTTCATATGTTGGCGGAAAATGAACTTACAATTTTGGAGGAAAAATAATAATTTTCTGGCCACATTATCGTGCCTGAATTTGTGACATTTTATAATTCAGAATTTTTTGGCGGAGTAAGGGTCATGATGTATACATTTGATACATTAGGGGCTGACGTGTATGACTTTTTTCTTTAAGGGTTAATGTGTATATAGTATCATACTTCAAGGTTTAAATTATAATTAAGCCTATAAATTATGGATAATTGAGGAAATCTTTTTTTTTTTAATTTTTTCAGTTAAAAAAGAGTTGGTTTTTTTAATTTCCAACTAGCGCTATAACTCGTGCAAGAGCTTGATTTGACATCATTTACTATAAAGTTTGTATTTATATTTATAAAATATAATACAATTTTGTTGTGAGAATGACTTGATTATTATTAAATCAACTTTTTTGTGAACTTAACGTTTGTCGTAAGGATTACTTTTTTCAGCATATGTACATTATAACCCGTGCGACTCACGGACATTTTCTAAACTTACATGTTAATGAACTATGTCAAAATATGTTAATACACTTTTTTTCCATTTCGTATAAAATAAATATTCGATACTCCATTTGTCTCATATTACTTTTCCTTTTTAAAAAAATTATGCATATTAAGGAAAATGTTAGTTAAACAAGGGTTTTCACCATGTACCCTTTAATGTATTAAAAAATGAGAATTGAGCTAAGTTTTTTGAAGTCAAATCTTGAGAACGATAAATTTAGGAATAATTTTGTAAAATTACCCTTAACTTTTTATTTGAATATCGATATTGAGACGGAGGGAGTAATGTTCATAAAAGATATACTCAAAAGTATTTTTAATTTTTTAGTTTTACAATTGACACGCTCAACCTTTACGTGAAAGTCCAACATCAACTTTATGTATTTTTAGTATAGGAAGCTCTCGTATTTTTTGGACTTGGTGTTAGATATACTAATAGTGTTTTTCTGAAAATGACCAACATATTAAATTATTTGTTAAAAATAAATTTTATAATATAAAAAATTATAATAAAATTAAAACTTTAGTTTATACTAATAAATATAAATGAAAAGTACATACATAATTATAAGTTATTAATATATAATAGAATAGTAATAAATACATAATTATAATTAATTAATGAGGTAGACGTAATTAATATATGCTATTAAAGTTGACATTTATTAAGAGAAAGAATGCCAAAAATACACAATTTTCCAGTTTCAAGTGTCCAAATACCCAACGGCAGAATTACTGCCCAAAATACCGACGAACTGCGCATTTTACATATGCGTATTCTATTTTTTTTAATTTTTGCAAAAAATAAACAGGGAAATTTTTTGCAATTTTTTTCAAAAACAGAATACGCATGATGGTAATGCGTATTCAGTATGTAAAATGGGCACTCCCTCCCGCCAAATGGTATTTTGGGCACCAGCCCCAAATGATTGATATTTTGGTTTTTTACCCTTATTAAGATATATTTAAGAGGGATAATTCAGTAATTTCAAATTAATACATCTCTTCTATTTATAATAGGAGAACAAGAGGATAAATTCATGAGATTAAAAAGTCTCATTGAAATGACTAATTTACCTCTATATTTTAGATATATTTAACATAGATAATTCAGTAATTTCAAATTAATACATCTCTTCTATATATAATAGGAGAACAAGTGGATAAATTCATGAGATTAAAAAGTCTCACTGAAATGACTAATTTACCCCTGTATTTTAGATATATTTAAGAGGGATAATTCAGTAATTTCAAATTAATACATCTTGGGAGGATTTGAATCTGAGTCTTCAGGTTCACAAGCACATCACCTTACCACTACACCACACTGTTACTTAAGTTTTTTATCATACACATAATATGTGAGTGTCGTAAATAACGACAATTTATTTAACTTTAAACATGATTACTAATATATTTGTAGAGTTAGTTTTGACCAATTGAATTTGAGATATAAAGTTAAGTACAGTATATAAACGGATCATTTCCTTCTTTATTAAATAATTTAGTTTGAAAAGCATGTCTCATATATTTTTAATATATATTTTTAATAAAAGAATAAATTGTACATAAAATTAATTTTTTATATGTTAAAAAGAGATACACGATACACTTATATAAATAATATATATATATACTACATATTTAGATAAGTTATAATTAGCGTATTTCGATTTATTTTGAATTCAAAATTAGAATTTGACCCATTTTTCAAAAAATACTCGAAATCTTACTAAATGGTTTGCCTGTAAATATCATGTCACTACATAGGTTTAATTTGAATTACGAGTTTGACGAGAAAATCTTACCAACAAAATTAATATCTTTGGGATCTTTATAGAAACAAGTCAATTGATTTATGTATCAAAATTATTAGCTTCAAAATCAGAATTTACCCATTTTGAAAAATACTCGAAATTTGAATACATGACCTAGCCGAAAATACATCATCACTATCTAGATTTAATAAATTTAAATTACGAGTTCGACGAGAATATCTTACCAATAAGGATAAATTTTATAATATCTTATATTAATAAAAACTAATATTTTTAAGCTCTTTATACTATCAAGTCAATTGCTATTATGTATCAAAATTACTTTTTTATACTATTTTACTTGCAGAACATATATGGACTCCCGTACTGAACTAAAAACAAGGAATCTTATATATATATATATATAAGAAACTTGTAAAATTATATAATTCAATATTTTGAAAAATAAAAATTAAATTAGCAATAATAAATTTACAAAAAAAATATTTAGTGTTGGAAAATATTGTAAAAAAGGTTAAAACTATAATGTATTGTACTATCTGATTTATTCCATGTTATACAATCTAAATAAAATAATTAATATTAGTCGATATTTTGAAAGGATTAACAAGTTCAACTAATATTTAAAAAAAATCATCAAATTGAAAATATTTAATTTTAGAAAAATAGTATACAATGTTATCAAGTTACTACTAAAAGAAATATTAGAATCATAAATAAAAGAAATTTTAAAATGATTTGAATGATGATATTAGTACTAATTTATCTTCAGATTCTTGAAAGAAAAAACTTCTGAATATTAGTAGTTAGTCTTGACGAATATGAATTATTTTTATGTCAGGTCCATGACTCATGCTCTGTTGAGTAAATATAGATATTGTTTGATTTTCAGTGCTACTAGGACTGCAATATATAAATAATTATAATTTATTTATTAGATAATTATAATTTTTGAATAATCATAAATACATGTTATTTGAGTAATTTACTGAATAACAATTAGATATATACATGACCCAGATATCTAGAATATAAAAAAACGAGACCAACATAATTTACTCAAAAATATAATAAATAATAATTTACATACATACACACATGTGACTTTATCTTAACCAATATTAAAAGATTCAATTTTGATGTTTTATTTCAGAGTTATTGATATATATACTAGAAGAAAATAACAAAAGTCTTTTATGTTCTGAAAATAAGAATGATCAATTAAATTTAAATTTTTTTTAATGTGTTAAAAACTAAATAGATTATGTCAATTTGAATTTATGAATTGACAATAATCAGACATCTTATAAAATTGACTTTGTATAATGGAGATGATTAAAAGCTAAATACATGGCCGAGATCAACTTTAGTTTATGAATTAAAACATTAACAATTAGCAATGATATTAAATTAACATAAACGTTGAATTAAAAAAAATAATATTTTTCTTAAAAAATAAACTAATATTAATTGAACTGTAAATTCTACTTTATTGAATATTACGATTGCAGTTCTTGACCACTTTACTTATGCATTACTCATCTTTTTAAATTAAGCAAGATAATTGTAAGTTAGTAATGACTTTAGTAATAAAATACCTCATTACTCCGGGTTTATTTGACCAAAACTCAAAAAATTTACTCAACTCTGCAATATACATATATGTTAATTTTTAGTTTCTTTTTATAAACATATTGACAATATTTGGTGGATTAACTACAATTTTTTTTCTTTTACATGTACAGTAAAGTTACTACTTTGCTTGTATTTATTTAATAAGTACAAATTACACGACACAAATAAGAAAATATGTATTATAGTTAATGAGATATATTTAAAAATGTTATAAACGTTATTAATGTTTTACATAAAATCATACACATAGATACTCAACTTGTATTTGATATATTTTAGACGTTAAACAATATTTATCAATAAGAAAACGATTAAGAATTTTACTAATATAATTGTATGATGTACAAAAAAATCTAGAAAATAACTCGTGCCCTTGCACATTTATTATGCTAGTTATCTCAATATACCCCTACTTGCAGTAATAGATGCATAGATGCGGTGAAAGACAAAACTGGTCGTGGATCACAACAACAGTCCTTGAGAAAAAATAAATGCGAGGATTATTTGGTTTTTATCACTTTTTAGCTCTGAAGATAAAAACAAGCTCTATAAATAATTTTTTCCATAAGAAATACCATAATAAATTTTATGACTAAATATCAAATATATTAAATATTTTCTAAAATAAAATCGAATTTCTTACATGTATCTTATCATCATTTTACAGCAAATGTGTAATCCAAAAAATTTAGCAATTTAGTATATACATTTGTGGTTGACTTGTCATTAGAAAGGCCCTAGTACTGCATGCACGAGACCATTCATATTATTTATGATTTTTTTATTGAAATTATTTGTACAAAAATTATTTGTAAAAATTGAAAAAAAATATTTATATAAAGTTTTTAATATTATTTTTTTAATATTTTCATAAAATTTTATATTTTCTAAATTTAAAATCTTCAAATTTCTTATAATTTATTTTAGTTGCTCTAACAATATAATATTACATGTAAATAATATATTCGATTCCTATTCACAAATTTTGCTAAATAATTTCTGAATTAATGGCATTTTTCAACATCTTTTTTATACAATTATAAAGAACAATTGATAATTATACTTTAAA
This sequence comes from Apium graveolens, assembly GCF_009905375.1. Classification (NCBI taxonomy): domain Eukaryota; kingdom Viridiplantae; phylum Streptophyta; class Magnoliopsida; order Apiales; family Apiaceae; genus Apium; species Apium graveolens. The sequence continues at coordinate 315,407,602 of NC_133650.1, forward strand.
AGGGATACCAAAGTATAACATAGTAAATCTTTTATACCAATATTGTAAAATAATTTATTTGAATCCCGTTTAATTTTGTAAAGTGATTTTCAAATTAATGATATTCTTGAATCCCATTTTATTTTGCAAAGTCATTTTCAAATTAATAATATTTTTGAATTGTATTTGATATAATTAAAAAGAATAATAATTATTCATACATTTTTAAGAAACTCTATTACTATTACTTGTTCCTAAATTATTTAGTTGTCCTAAATAGATAGAATATATATGTATTTTATAATTTTACTACTTTTTTCCTTCGGGATTACGTGTCTGTTGTCATGATCTGTCCCAGGATTGTATTTTTTTATAAAGTAAATTAATAACTTACCTATGACGATCAAATTATACTATCAAAAATCCCTTATTTGATATAATTAAAAAGAATAATAATTGTTCATACATTTTAAAAAGACTTTATTAATATTATTTGTTCCTAAATTATTTAGTTGTGCTAAATAGATAGAATATATGCCTTTTTTATTTTTACTACTTTTTTTTTCTCCGGATTTTATCATAGGTTAGTGTATATGTTATCTTAATCTGCACATCAGGACTCCCAGTAATTTTTAATTACTCTCTTACTCATGACGACAAGTACCAAAATATAATGTTTGACTTGAATGAGAACTAAAAAATCAAGACAAAAACTTGAAAACAATTCTTTTGTAAATAACATTGGCTGAACAAAGATGCAAAAAAAAGGCCTATTCTCTCAGCACACACCCTCCAACATAAATGAAATCTAACAAAGAAACCTGCAAATAAAATTACTTGATTGCATTGTTTTAGTTTATACCTCACAATATATGGCCAATAAAAAGGACTGTTTTTCGTTAAATATTTATTCCAATCCCACATGAAGTAAAGTGTTCCACCATCATTCTTGAGATAAACTGGTGATCCAAAATCAACTCCTCTCGAACCAACCACCATATGTCCATGCTCTTCCCAAATTCTTTTTCGCGGTGAGTAAATTTTGCAAAACCTGGTGCTGGTCTCCCAAACATCTGGACATGATCGTACATCCATCAACAAATAATCATCCTCCTCATTGCAACCAACGTTGCCTACAAGAAAAAAATCAAAGGCATGCTCACTTTTAAAGTCATTAGGCTTGATTACGGGCAACAATGTTTTCGTGGCAGGATTGCACAAGAAAAGTGCATAGTTATCTTTTCCTGTGTATCTGCAACACAGCAAACCACCTGAGGATGCATGAATTGAGCCTTTAGTCACAAAAAGATTTAGAAGTCTTGCTTAAATAATCAAGTTGAAGATTGGTTGGTGAATATTTTGCACTATATTTGGGCTGGATAATGAAACATGAATCTTCTCTACCATCCAGGTTCCTGTATTGTTCATGTGCAAGTAATTTTTCTGAAAGATTGATTTTGCAGGGAGACGAGAAAAAATTTCAAAAACGACAAGATCCATGTTATAACAGTCGATAAAAGGATATAAGTTGATGAGTAATGAAAGAAGAAGAAGTGAGTTGGGCAGATTATATAGGCATATATTTAATAGATTCTGCATGATATCTATATTAAACATGATTTAATATCTAATTTCTAAATGAAGTAGAATTAAAAAAAATTATATTCTTCCTTTTTTAAACTTCTATTCTACATAGTATTTGATCCCCTTTTCTATCTTAAATAGGATTTGGTTTGATAATTAAAAATATCCTTTTTTTCTAATATGTACAATATATTAAATAGAATTTGATATTTAAATTATTATTTTTTCTGATCTTTCAATTCTACTAGTTATAGCCCATGCACGGTTTTTAACATTTATCTATTTTATTTTTTTTAATTTTTTAGAATTTATTTTTAAATTTATATATATATTGCAACAAATATTTATATATTGAGAATTACATGGATGAGTAATTGAAATTGAATTACAGACTATATATTATACAATATCTAATCATATTTTGTCAACTGTTGTATCATTGCATCATATTTTGGTGTTTGAATAGTATTAGAACAATGTAATCCTTTTATATTAATAATTGGTTAAATCTCTAATCATATTTTATTTATGATTATATTAGGACACTGTATTGTAATTGGTGTTTAAATATGTTTCAACAATGTACTTATTTTTCCATTTATGATTGTATTAAGAATATATATTTTGTTTTAAGAAGATATAGGTGTATAAAATTGTGTACAAAAAAATTGTACAGGATGACATTTGATTTGGGGATGTTTTAATTGAGGTTTTTAATGTGTGTACAAAAATATTGCACATAATGATATGAAAATGATGTTGGAATGTTTTAATCGAGGTTTTTAATGTGAATGTCCATTCCATTTAAAACTTGACGCATGGCATTTTGTACACAATTTGTTGTGCGCCAAACATTTTCCTTTCTTCCCATCCTGTCTCCTTTTTGCTCATATTTATTTTGCCCTCCCCCTGATATATTATAAATGGCCTTTTCAAAAAAATCAATTCTAGATATTAAAAAAATTGATACCTTTGTTTATTTTTTTAACTAGTTTTATAAAATCATCTTCTGTAGAATGATAATTGTTTGTACATAGCAACATGGCATGTGTCACAAGATCAAGTATTGAATTTAAGCAATGAAATGAAATAAGAACACATATTGACTTAATCTTTATTTAACCATTAATCAACAGAAAATGGCATTTACAGAGATGGAGAAGACGACCTAGAGAGATACAACAATATACCCCTCTCTCTCCTACCTTCCTTACTAAGTAATCTATCTGATATATATTCCAGACTCAAGACACTAGATGACAAAACTTAGTAGCTGTCATTCTAACTAACTGACTTGACTTTTCCTTTTGAGTTGACTTGCCACATTAGCTGCATTGGTGGCATCATTTTTAGTATCACATAGAGTAACACCCCCAAGTTAGGATGAGCAAACACATTAAGAACTCATAACTTGGACTGTAAAGAAACAAGCTGAAAGGATGGTAAAGACTTGGTGAACATATCAGCAGGTTGAATGGAAGTAGGAATGTGAGAATTAGCAATGAGCCCAGATTTGAACTGATCACGCACAAAGTGACAATCAATGTCAATGTGCTTAATGCGTTCGTGGAAAACTGGATTGGATGTTATATGAAGAGCAGAGTTATTGTCACAGGACATGGGAATGGGCATAGGAGAAGGAGATTGAAGAGCCTGGAGTAAAAACACAAGCCATTTAATCTCACAACAAACATCGGCCATAGCTCGATATTCTGCTTCAGCAGAGGAGCGAGACAGAGTTGGTTGCTTTTTACACTTCCAAGACACTAATGAAGATCCAAGCAAGACACAGTAGCCAGTCAATGAGCGTCGGGATTCAGCACAACCACCTTAGTCAAAATCACTATAAGCAACCAGTTGTAATGAAGTGTCATGAGTAAAGAATAGACCTTGACCAACAGTGCCCTTGACATATCTGACTAATTTATAAGCTGCAGCAAGATGGTCGGTGCGAGGACATGATATAAACTGAGATAACACATGAACAACATAAGAGAGGTCAGGTCGAGCGATGGTCAAATATAACAGGCGTCCAACCAAACGTCGATAGGTAGCAATATCATCAGATGCAAGTATGGCAGAATTATTGTCAATTAGTTTGTGATTTTGCTCAATAGGAACTGCAGATGGTTTGACTGTTGTCGTACCAGTGTCTGACAGAATATCCAAAGCATATTTATGTTGGTTAAGGTAGATGCCAGATTCAGAACGAGCAATTTCTAACCCAAGATAATATTTCATAGGGCCTAAATCCTTGATTTTGAACTGAGAATGAAGAAACCTTTTGACATCAGTAATTAAGGTTGCCTGTCAATAAAATATCATCAACATAATCGATTACAACCACAAACTCATCATTCCTTTTGAAGGTGAATAAGCTGTGATCACAAGCAACTTATGTAAAACCATATTGAAGAAGAGAAGTAGCAAGTTTGGTATTCCAAACTCTGGGAGCTTGCTTGAGACCATAGATAGATTTCCTTAACTTGCACACTAACTCAACTCCGGCAGGGAACACATTCGACAAAGGAGATAACTGTTGAAAACCAGGAGGAAGTTTTGTTAGATATATTTGATAATGTCATGGCTAATATGATTTATGTTAAGTTTTCAGATCTTACTTAAACAGGATAAATCAGTACTTACTGAAAGTCAGGACTTAAGGATATCAGTACTTATATTATCAGAAGATAATCATCAGAAGATGGATATCAGAACTTAAGTACTGAAGGACGTTCAGATAAGGATTGCAGCTGATTAAAGGAAAGAAGATCAAGATAAACATAAGAAGAGATATGCATGAAGAAGGAATTCTATGAAGAATAGAATACTTGGAAGAAAAGATATCTGATTGATATATTTTAGGAAGCAGAATTATATTCCATATCAATTAGCGATTATCTTGTAACTGTGTAGTATATAAACACAGACATAGGGTTTACACTATAAGTGTTATCATATTCGAGAAGATTATTCATTTGTAACCCTATCAGCTCTCGTGATATTTGTTCATCACTGAGAGGTAACAGTTCCATACTGTTACAGAATTTATTGTTTCAATAAAGTTTGTTTGCTGTTACTTGAGTTATAAAAGTTCGATTTGATTGTACTATACACTGTATTCACCCCCTTTACAGTGTGTGTGTGACTTAACAAGTGGTATTAGAGCCTGTCTGTTAACACACAAACAGTTTAAGATCCAAACACAATCATGTCTGACACAGAAACTCCAACTAAGCCCACCAAAACTGAAGAACCTCCAAAGACACAAATTCAAAGTCGGTATGAGACCATCAGAGTTCCCATATTGAGACCATCTGAATATGCCATATGGAAGGTGAGGATGACCATGTTTCTGGAAGCTATAGATCCAGAATATCTTGATAGAATCAAAGAAGGACCTCACAAACCAACCAAGCTCGCTGTTGCAGTTGCAGGTGAAGCAGCAAAGACTGTACCAAAGGAGAAGAGTGATTACACTGCTGAAGATATCGCATCAATTGCTAAGGATGTTAAGGTACGACACTTACTGCATAGTGCCATTGATAATGTAATGTCAAACAGGGTAATTAACTGCAAGACTGCAAAGGAGATATGGGATGCTCTGGAAACAAGGTGTCAGGGAACTTATACAATTAAGAAGAACAGGAAGACAATACTCACTCAAGAGTATGAACACTTTGACTCAAAGGCTAATGAGTCATTGACTGATTTATATGATAGATTTGTCAAACTCTTGAATAATTTGTCACTGGTTAATAAGGAGTATGATCTTGAAGATTCAAACCTTAAATTCATGTTAGCTCTTCCTGAATGCTTGGATTTGAAGGCAACAACAATAAGAGACAACTACAATCTTGATGAAACAACTCTTGATGAAATTTATGGAATGCTCAAGACTCATGAACTTGAGATGGAACAAAGAAGTAAGAGGAAAGGTGGAAAGTCAAGGACAGTTGCTCTTAAGGCTGAAGAAGAATCCCCCAAAGCACCTACCTCAAGGAAAGATAAGGGTAAAGCTCTTTTCCCAAAGTTTGATACTGAGTCATCAAGTTCTGAAAGTGATGATGACTCAGAATCTGAAAGCCTGCACTACAAGAATAATGTCAATAGACATCACACATTAGACATCGGTTAACTTTGCCACTGATGTTAAAAAGAGTATTGACATCACCCCGTGTTTTTGTGATGTCTTTGTTCTTTGTAGACATCGGTTATAATTAAACCGATGTCTAAAATTCACCAAAAAAAAAAAACAAAATTCGCGCCCACCATTTCTTCCCCCGTTAGTGAAATTTCATTCAGTTTAGTTCTACATTCCCCCAATCCCAAAATTCTCCCCCCTTAACCAAATTTTGGTTCCCCCCAAAAATCAATCTTCAGACACAAAATCAAAACAAAAAAACTAAAAACTAAAAAACAGAAAACTCTCTCTCTCTCAAACCTGTCTCTCTCTCTCGAACCCCTCTCTCTCTCTCACCTCTCTCCCCTCACAATCTCTCTGAACTCCGGCCATCATCTCACCATCATAATCTCTCGAACCTCTCTCTCTCTCGAACCTCTCTCTCTCTCTCGAACCTGTCTCTGGAACCTCTCTCTCTCTCTCTCTCTCTCTGAACCTCTCTCCGCTCTGAATCTCTCCGTTAAGCCTCTTTCGTTTAACCTCTCTACTTCGGTAAGTGTTGTATCTTCTTGAATCGAACTGGTCTTCTCTGCATGAAGACCAGTTTTAAAAGTTGAGGATTTTTGAATTCAAAACCCTAATTTTGTAAATTGGGGTTTTTTCTAATTCGAAACCCTTATTTTTTTTATTAATTTAGTGTCAAATCTTGTTGCTAATACTTTTCTTCTTGTTGTATACAGGACCTAATCTGAGAAAAAGATTTAAAGCTTTAGGTAATTTGGATTTTTTAGTTGTACATTTATATTTTTGTTTATTTTTTTTATTTTTGTAAATTAGGTTTTCATTTGTTTGTAATGTTGTGATTTGTTTTTGCAGGACATTAGTGTTGTTTGATTTTTCGATCTTCGGTGAGTTTTCTTCTCCAACTCTGTTTTGTACGCTTATACATTTGATTTGTTTTGTTAGTTTTGATAGTGTGTTTTTTGTCTATGTGCTATGCAGTTGGTTCTTATGTTGATCTATGTGTTGTGTATAATATGCATTATGTATTATATGAAATCTCAGTTTTATTTTATTTGCAATTATGTGCAGGAGAATTCATTTTGGTATTAGTATGTTATATTTAAATGTAGTCGTGTTCTGAATTTTGGATGCAAGTGTGTGGTTAATTTAGTGATTGTGTATGCAAGTGTTTAGTTGAAAATAGTACATTTATAATTTGATAATCTGCATCCGTGATCTGACTATTATACTATGGTTAATTATATAGTGATTATACATTAAGTACCGAATGACTAGTTAATATATAGTACTAGTACTATAATTAAATGTATAATATGAATTACGTAATGCATTACAAATCGATTCATATCATATTATAATAAAATATATAACATTAAAATGTATAATATGCATTATGTATAATATGAATTCTCAGTTTTCTTATGTCGTTTATAGTCTGCCCTATGTGTGGATGTCATACTTAAAATCAAGTTAGACTTCTAAAATAAATATTAGGCTTATAAAATAAATATAAGCCTTATACTGAATTTTTTAGTGACATACCAGGTGGTTTTAAATGGATAGGTCTTGGATAAAAGCCGATAGGGATTCTCTACAGTATGAAATTGGTGTTGAAAACTTCTTGATATTTGCCGAGGAAAATGCTAAAAACCCCAAGAAAATTCCTTGTCCTTGTGCACACTGCTCTAACTTCAAAAAGTTTTCTGTGAATATAATCAGAGGTCATCTTTATGAATCAGGGTTTAGTTTAGGATATTCTGATTGGATTTGGCATGGAGAAAACCATGATAATAGTACTAGGTCATCTGTTGGTAGTACTTGTCCTCCCTCGAAGCCCATACCAATTTCAGAAACATTTAACGTGTGTGAAGCAGCCTATAGTAGGGAAGATTGCGATAAAGAGTCAGATAACTTTAAGAGGTTTGTTGCCGATGCAGAACAACCTCTGTTTGAGGGAAGTGAGTGTACTAAACTGGAGTCGGTCTTAAAATTACATAATTGGAAGGCTAGGTTTGGAGTTTCCGATAAAGCTTTTACTGATCTGCTTCAATCAATTGGATCAATTCTTCCTAAAGATAATCTGCTTCCGTCTAATATGTATGAAGCCAAGAAAACATTGACTGATTTAGGCCTCGAGTATATTAAATTCCACGCTTGTCCAAATGACTGCGTATTATACAGGGGTCCAATTCTCGAGTCTTCTTCCGAGTGTCCCAAATGCCATCTCTCTCGCTGGAAAGTTGGGAAAGATGGTCAAGTTAGGGTAAATGTGCCAGCTAAGGTTATGTGGTATTTTCCGATAATCCCCAGATTTAAAAGAATGTTTAAATCTTCATCTACTGCTGAATTAATGAGTTGGCATGCAAATAATCGATCCAAAGATGGAAAGATGCGTCACCCCTCTGATTCTCCTTCTTGGAGAAATGTAGATTGTAGGTGGCCTGAGTTTGGTAGCGAGGCAAGAAATATACGTTTAGGATTAGCGGCCGATGGTATAAATCCACACAACAATGGATTAAATAATCGGTACAGCTGCTGGCCAGTTATGTTAGTAACATATAATCTTCCTCCATGGTTATGCATGAAGAGGAAGTTTATGATGTTAACAACATTAATTTCAGGCCCACAAGAGCCTGGTAATGATATTGACGTATATCTCCAGCCACTGATCGACGATTTAAAAAAATTGTGGGAGGAAGGTGAACCAAACGTGTACGATGCCCATACCAAATCCTTTTTCACTCTAAAGGCAATCTTGATGTGGACAATAAATGACTTTCCGGGATATGGAAATTTGTCGGGGTACGTTAATAAGGGTTATAGGGCATGTCCAGTATGCGGTGATCAGACCGTGGCTAAATATCTAAGTCGTAGTAGAAAAATGAGCTACCAAGGACATCGTCGGTATTTAGATCTTTATCATCCGTATAGGAGACAAAGGACAGCTTTTAATGGAGAACAAGAATTTGGTTGTGCACCTGAACCACTTAGCGGAGAGGAAGTGTTGGGGCAACAACAGCAACTTAGGTTCAGTTTTGGAAAAGGGGGGAAGCCAAAAAAGGTGGAGTCTCCATGGAAAAAACAGTCAGTTTTTTTTGAGTTAGAGTATTGGAAGTTTCACCATGTTCGACATTGTTTAAATGTCATGCACGTCGAAAAGAACGTGTGTGATAATATAATTGGGACACTTCTACACATGAAATTCAAGAGTAAAGACAGCCTTGCCTCGCGTCTTGATTTGGTTGACATGGGAATGCGGCCTGATTTAGCTCCAGAAGTAGGTGAGAAAAGAACATACCTACCTCCTGCCCCTTATACTCTCTCCCGGAAAGAAAAACAAATAATATTGGCATCATTGTACGACATGAAACTTCCATACGGACATGCTTCAAATATAAGAAATTGTGTATCGATGATTGATATGAAGTTGTATGGTTTAAAGTCCCATGACTGCCATATCCTTCTCCAACAACTACTACCTGTTTGCATTCGTTCAGTGCTTCCGAAAAATGTTAGGGTTAGTATCATAAGATTGTGTTTTTTCTTCAACTCTCTGTGCAACAAAGTTGTAGATGTGTCAAAGTTGAATAAATTACAAGCAGATGTGATATTGACCCTGTGTGAGTTAGAGAAGATATTCCCTCCGTCATTTTTTGATGTTATGATACATCTTATGGTCCACCTAGTAAGGGAACTGCGATTATGTGGACCGGTTTTTTATAGATGGATGTTTCCATTTGAACGCTTTAATAAAATATTGAAGAGTTATGTAAGAAACCGATTATATCCAGAAGGTTCTATAGCTGAAGGTTACCTCAAAGAAGAGTCAATAGAATTTTGCAGTGAGTTCTATAGCGGGAGTAGTAGAACAACCGGTCTTCCGAAAGATGAAGAAAAAATTTCCGGTCCAATCGGTGGTGTGACTATGAAGTCAGTTGCGGAAAAAGAACGAGATGAGGCTCATCTTTCAGTTCTTCGTAATAATTCGGAAGTGGAACCATATGTTATGTAAGTAAAACATAAAAAGTATACATATAATTGTTAAAGTTGTATTTGGTATAGTTTAGTCGAATTTGATGTAAGTAATTTCAGGTTGCATAAAAAATATTTGGAAGAGATTTATCGAGGGAAAAAGAAGAGTGTACAGTGGCTATTGGGAGAGCACAATCGACAATTTGCCGATTGGTTTGAACAAAAAGTTGGTTTACATTATTTTTCCTTCTTTTTTATTTTTATATGTCGTGTTTTTAAATTTGTAGCCACTTATATGCATCAATAAATTATATGTAGGTCAGTACAGAAATGAGGGAGAATGCGGAAGCCGTATCTGAAACTATAAGATGGTTTGCTGGGAAACCTTCATTTTCAGTTTTGACTTACGAAAGTTATGCTGTTGAAGGGGTCTGATACCACACAAAGGATCGAGATAATGCAAGGGTAGTTCAGAATAGTGGTGTGTCATTAGTTGCAAGGACAGTCCAAGTCTCTAGTGCTAAGGACATGAATCCTATAGAGAGTGATTTAAAATTTTATGGGGTGATCAGGGAAATATGGGAATTAGACTACCACGCATTCAAGGCCCCTCTGTTTTTATGTACATGGGCAGCAAGTAACAAAGGTGTCAAGTCCGATGATCTTGGTTTCACCCTTGTCAACTTCAATCGACCAGTTCACAAAAAGGACAAATATGTCTCTGTTGACCAAGTCAACCAAGTATTTTATATTGAGGATCCAGTTGATGCTAATTGGTCCGTTGTGTTATCGGCGACAACTCGAGACTATCATGATGTTTACAATGAAGATGCTCCTGAAGACACCTCCTGGAACCCTCCCCCATTCTGTTCTAATATCCCTACATGTGACCCTGCTAAAATTGATGATGCAAGTGTTTGTAATAGAAGAGAAAATGTTGAGGGTATATGGGTCAAAAAGTTATAGGAGTCTAGCTATATATTCTCCTTATTTGTAATTTTTCTTGTTATTTGTAATTTTTCTTGTTATTTGTAATGTAGCTTGTGATCTCTGTTTTCTTGTAATTTTTCAATGTAGTTATAGAAGTCTATCTGTAATTTTTCTTGACAATTAAATGAGAATTTTGTTTAATTTTCTGCATATCTGTTAGACATTATACCATGAACTGTGTAGTTGTTCTAATCTGTTAAATATTAGTTAATTTTTTAGATTAGAGGAAGAGGAAAGAATGGCACCAAAAAAGCAAATGCGAAAGCAATCAGAAAAGACTGCATCACAGAATCTTAGCGGTGGAAGCCCCAAGCGGCTGGAGGATGTTCCGAACAATGATGAAAACAATGAAGGGCATGCATCGGAATCTCAACCGACTAACTCAGAACAGACAAATACTACAACTAATACTGCTACAAGGAAGTCTGGGGGTAAGCGAGGCGTATGCGCAATGTACAAAGTGATTGTCAAGAAAGCTCGCGGGAAGAAAGTTAAAGTCACTGCCAATGAATGGGGAATTCCTAATGGGGAAACTAGAGCCCGTTTGCAGTCTTACATTGGTATGTTGGCTAGGACTATGATTCCAATCGACATTCCTACGTGGCCAAATGTAGACCCTGAATTAAAATCAAAGCTTTGGTTAGATCTCCAGGTACTAGATCAATTGTAAAAAATTATTATCAAATATAGATCTTGAATATAAGTTTTTCCTGTTATGATTTTGTGAACTTGTGTTTTTTCAGGCTACCTTCAAAGTTAAACCAGAAATTGAAAACATGGTCCTAAAGTCAGCAGGCTCTAAATGGCGACAGTTTAAGACTGATTTGACGAGAAAGTATGTGCTACCATTTATTGGAGAAAAGAAGAAGCTGAGTAAGCCGCCAAGAGGCTATGGCTATGTTAGTAAGGCAACCTGGAAAAGGTTTGTGAGACAGAGGACTGATTCTAAGTGGAAGGTATGTTTTAATTCTGTAATATATGATTTGGTGATTTTTTTGCATCGTCTGTTGTAATTTTTGTAATCTTGTGACATGTTTTTAGGAAATTCATGACACACAAAGTGAAAGAGTGTCTAAGAGAAAATATCATCACCGGTTGTCAAGAAAGGGGTACATCGGTTTAAAAGAAGATGAGGTAAGAAAAGTTTATTTAATTGTATAACTGTATTTAATTTATAATAGGTCAGTCCATAATAAATTAGAGTCCTACATTTTTTAGCCCTGGAGTTATTTGTATTACTGTATTTTATTTTATTTGTAACAGATAAAAAAAGGAAGGTTGAATCCGGGAGAAGAACCGGATAGAGCGATTTTTTGGCAAAAGGCTCGTAAGCGGAAAAACGGACAAGAGGTCGAAGAGGTCGATGAAGATTTGGCTGTTGTATGCGATAAAATTGTAAGTTTTAATTTTGGTTAAATTACATTAAAGTAGGCGAATCAGTAAAATTAGGACGACATAAATCAGTAAAGTAGGCGAATCAGTATAAATAGGACCCCTGTCAATGTTTTAGTTAATTGGTCTTTAATTATACTGATTACAATTATGCGAAATAATTATTATTTATCTTTTATTGAAAACTAGTTAACTCCATTTTGGTTAATTTATTTTCTTGTTAACAGAACGCATTGTTGGAAAAAAAGAAGAAGGGTGAGATTCAGTTTTCTGGTGCTGAAGATGTTCTGACAACGGCTTTGGAGAGTCGTGAGCATTCTGGGAGGGTTCGGGCTGTTGGAGGGTACATCACTCCAAAACAATACTTTAATTTGCCAAGAGAGCCAAAGCTTCGAATCACAAAGGCAGAGTTGATGGCCCGTGATCGACAAAGGGATGAACTGCTTGAAAAAAAAAACGCAAGCTCTCGAGGCAGAGATTGATCGCTTGAAGTCAGTGATCGAAAGTGGAGGTACTTTTCACTCTCCAATGCCATCTGAAAAGGCAAGTTTCGATCCGGAAAAGGATAAAGAAATGAAGTCAAATCCACCACCTGCAAGAGGAGTTGTGTTGGTATATGAAGATGATGACTGTGTTTTTACAGATGGCCCAACTAGGCCTTCACCTCCTGGAAGTCACGTAAGTTATTTTAATTTTGTGAGCAACCTTGTCATTTATCTTACTAAGGTAAATCATTGTTACCTTAATTTTTTAATTTTGTTTATTTAAATATTATAGGCCCAACGATCTTGTGAGCTATCTGTCGAGAGACTTGAGAATAAGGTTGCATTTGGTATGGTATATCCTCGCGAGGATAATTTAACTGATTTGGTACATGGAGTTGATATACCAATTGGACATCAATGTGTCTCCGTTGATGGCCTCATAAAACCAGATGCCTTGCTTCCAGCTGAGACACGTGGTGATGACATGATGACTGTCCGCGATGCTCTAGGATCTTTTTTGGCATGGCCTGAGGAATTAATTAGCTACACAAATATTGCGGTATAATGAATAATATATATGTATAATATTGTCTGAATTTTGAAATTAAATTGTTCATTTCAAGATATTAAAAATTAAGTGGTATGTACATTTTATTTTGGTTTTATATTATCATCAGGTGCAGAAAAAAGAAAGGCCCCGAACAAGTGCTGAAAAAATAAAAAAGAATGACGGGTTGCAGGATTTGAAGGCACAATTTCTTCAAGCAAAGCCAGGTGCGAAAGTGCCAAAGGGCTTTAAGCTGTTGTATAAACATGCAACAACTTGGATGAAAACTACCGGGGTCAGTATCCAGGTTCGATGTGAGCCGAATGTGTTTGGACATGAAAAAACAATTTATTTATTGCATGAGAATGTTGTGTCTTTATTGGAGTTTGAAATGTTGGGCCAAGCAGTAGTTGCAAGTTACATGGCGTAAGTTACCTTTTTTTTCTTTTTAATGATCATTTTTTTTAATGTTTGTAATTTTCCAGAACTTGCATTTTAACATCAGCACTCTTTCGATAGGCACTTGCATTCTGAGATTAGTGAAATACCAGAACTGGCGGAGACATTTGCTTTTATTGACCCCGGATCCACATATCACGTGAATGCTGATTTTGAAGCATACATTTTAAACCGGTTGAGAGAGGGTAACCCAGATCGCCTATTCTTTCTTCCGCATAATCAGAAGTAAGTACTTATTGTAATACTGAAAATTAAAAACATGGATAGTACAGTAGAAATTTCTATGTGATGTGTCCTATCTGTCTTTGTTTTTTTATGAAAATAGTATGCATTGGATTTTGGTCGTTATCTGGGAAGGGGAAATATATATTCTGAATCCACTACCTCACCCGACACAATTTTCAGAACTAGAAAAGGCGTTATCAAGGTAAATTTTTATTAACGTAACAGTTTGGTATAATTGCATGTTCATTTCTGTACATTATATGAGATTTTATGTTTTTTATGCAGGGCTTTGAAAAGTTACAACTCTGAAACCGGCAGGGGCAACAAGATGGCCAAGGCAAAGTTTCTTAGTGTAAGTACAATAGATCGAGTACCTAATATTTGTGCTTAATATATATGATTTATTTGACATGCCTGATTTGTCTTTTAATTAATGAAATAGGGATCTCCCAAACAACCCGGTGGGATTGAATGTGCGTATGTAATAATGCGATACATGAAAGAAATTATCGATGATGACAAGTTGAATTTTGCTAAAAAGGTATTACCTTGACGCTTCCAGTTTGCTATATACTGAGATATGGTTACTTTTCGATATGGTTACTTTTCATTCATGTACTGAATTTTGTTTGTTTCGAATTTGTAGTGGTTGGCCAAGACTCGATCGTGTTACAGCATTGAACAGCTAGATGAAGTTCGCATTGAGGCTCTGTAGTTCATCCAAGAGCATATCTGATCAATTCTTGTACTCAAGGTCTTTTCTTTTGCGTAGTCGTACATTTGGTAATTTAGACGGTTCTGTGTAGTAAGAATGTAAGTGTATAAATACTGGGGTTGCTGTATAGGTTTGCAAATGCTGGGGGTTGTACATTTGGTAATGTAGATTCTGTAGTTTTTGAATGATTGATGCAGATGATGGGGTTGGTGTTGGTGATTTTTGGATGATTGATGCAGATGATGGGGTTGGTGTTGGTGGTTTTCGGATGATTGAATGGTTAAATGTATGAATGATTGACTGGTTAGATTTGTATGGATGCGTGTTTTCCAATGTTTTAGTTTTGGTTATGTAGTAAAGGACATCGGTTTTATTTATAACAAATGTCTATTAGTAACGAGTACATCGCTTTTTTAGAAAATTAGTGATGTAAAACTTTACACAATTTGGTCTATAAATTTCTTACACATCACTTTTAATTAAGAAAAGCTGATGTCAAAAAAGATAATGTACATCACTTTTAACCAAACAAAACTGATGTCAAAAAACGCAATGTACATCAGTTTAAGGGAAATAACTGATGTGAAAAACTAATATGTTCAAGTCTAAAGGATACATAGACATCACTTCATTCTAGAAAAAACTGATGTTTATACGCTTAATTAGACATCACCTTTTATTAAAGAAACAGATGTTTAATATGCCATTTTACATCACCTCTGTCAAAATTATCGATGTTTTTGTGACAAAAAACATAGCTCAATATATGTTTAATATGTTTTAATAGGTGTAATTTAGTTATTAAATAATTTTGTTATAGCATTTTTTGTGAAAAATCATCACATAGACATCAGTGTTTTTCACTAAAATCGATGTTTTTGTGACAAAAAACATAGCTCATGATATGTTTAACATGTTTAATTAGGTGTAATTTAGTTATTAAATAATTTACTTATAGCATTTTGTTTTAATAATCAACACATAGACATCTGTTTTTTAACTAAAATCGATGTATAATCCAGTATAGACATCGGGTATTCACCGATGTCTAGAATAGACATCACCGACATCAACATCGGTTGGGAAACAGCATAGACATCGGCCAAAAAGCGATGTCTATGGACTTTTTTCTTGTAGTGCTACCTGAGACGGATGCTGATGAAGAGATGATGAAGCTGTGTGCTCTTATGGTGAAAGGGATCACAAAGATTGCATACAGGAAGTTCAGGAAGGGAAAGAAGTTTTCCAGGAAATGCACAAGTTCTGATAAGAAGAATTTCAGAAGATCTGAGAGCAGAGGAGGAAAGTCTGACAGAGGAGATTATACAAATGTCAAATGCTACAACTGTGGTGAAAAAGGCCACATATCTCCTGATTATAAGAAAGTGAAGAGTGACAAAGGCAAGGATCTTGTCACAAAGAAGAAAAGCTGGACAGACACCTCAGATTCTGAAAGTGAGGAGAATTATGCCTTGATGGCAAATGCTGATAAGGCAAGTGCACAAAGCAGTACTGAAGCTGCTGAATCAAAGGTACCTCAAACTACTTATGCCTTTCATACTGATGATATTAATGAGTTGAGAAGATATCTTAAAACCATGTTTGTTAGTTATAGAGATCAAACTTTAACATGTGAAAGATTAACTTCTGAAAATCTTGCTTTTAAGAAAAGAAATGATTTCTTAGAAAAGGAGTTAGTTATGTTCCATCAAACTCAGAAAGATAGAGATGATGCTTTTTATGTTAGGGATGAAGTGCTAAAAATGAATGAATCTCTAAAAACTGAGTTAGAAAAGGAAAAAGAAGTTATCAGGACTTGGACTAACTCTGGCAGAACAACTCAAAATTTGCTAAGTAGTGAAAACTGGAAAGAGGGCTTAGGTTATGGAGAGGAGAAGAATGATAAAGGAACTGTAGAAATTAAGCCTGTTGTTGTTAAGCAAAAGCCAAAGTTAAAGCCTGTTAAGTTTGTAGCTGTAAAGTCTGATAATGAAAAATCAGAAGTTAAAAAGGAATTAACTTCTGACAAACTAAAACAGGAAAAGACAGGTGATGTAAACATAGGCTTAATGACTAAGAAGCGGCTTAAGCATAAGCTGAAAGATGTTAAGAATGCAAACAAGGTAAAATCACCTAAGAAAAATAGGAATGGAAAGGAAGGTGTGAATAAAAGCAATGATTATAAGCCTGTTCCTAAAGCTCCTAGGAAAACGTGTCATAACTGTGGAAGTTCTAACCATCTGGTTCTTTTTGCAGGAAGAATAAGAACATAAACTCCTTACCTTCAAAGTCAGGAGTAAGAAGTCAGTCTGTTAGATATAAGCCACAAAATCTGTTAGGTCCCAATGTGTTTGTAGAAGGGGGGGTTGAATACAAACAGTACCGAATAATCGAATAAAATGCGGAATAAAAATTGAAACAAAATTCAAGTTAAATAAGAATATTATTAAACTTGAAAGGTGTTACAACAACTGTATCGATTACAAGGAATTAATCTCAAATTAATTATCACAAATCTAGAATAAATTCGACATGAACTTTTTCTATTTTTGCAATAAAAAGATTCAAATGCTAAACGCAATTTGAGATTAGGGATTTTGATCCGCTAGATAGTTACACAAGAACAAGATAAAGATTTCTAGTGGTTTGGATTTAACTTTACAAACTAGAAATGGATGATCTTGAATTAGCAGAGAAAATGAAATATTGCTTCTGCTTCTTTTCTTTTTGCTGTATTCTTGACTTCTGTTTGTTGGATAATTTGTTGAATGACTGCTTCTGTCTTTTTAATCAATCAACATAATGGAATGAACTGGAATGACAATCCCATAGCTGGCAAGACTTTCGGTAGGACAATGGATTGAACTAGCAAGACAATCTGATTGAACTACAATGACTTTCGGTATGACAATCAGTTGAACTAGCAAGACTATCTCCTTCCCAGTAGAACTTTCGGTAGGACAATTGAAATGACTTGGCATGACAATCGGTATGACAATCCTGATTGTCATGCTAGTTCATTTTCAATTGTCTTGCTGATTTAAGACTGTTTTTAATCCAATTAAACTTCTGAAAATTCTTAATATTAATTCTGAATTAATTAATCAATTAATTCAATTAATAAATAAATTAATCTTTGCAGATATAATTTATTTTCTTAATTAAATTATATGACTTAATTAATTAATAGAGAATTAATTCTAGGCCTGAGCAGCAACCATTCTTCTGAAAATCACTGAAAATTATGAATCAATTCCACCACTTCAATGTTGACACTCGATGTACTGTCTGGTTCATGAGTGACTAACTTCCGTGACGTTTCTTCATGTCTTGACTTTGATAATTGATTTTCTTTAGATTAAATCCCTGTAATTAATTGATACCCTGACGAGATCTTTGTCACTTGATTAAATCTACAACCTTAATTTATATCACTGAGGCTTGATCAATTTCTTGAACTTCTTCCAGTGAATTAATTCCTCAAGTCTGTAGATGAATCTAGTTTCTGAATCCTTTAACAGATGTTACTTTGCGAGATCTCTTTGACGGTAGATCCACTATTTACTTATTACATTCTAATTTGAGTTGAGTTAAATCCTCGAATATACAAATAGGCTATGACATATGCCTTACAATCTCCCCCTATTTGTTTTTTAGACAATAACACACAAATACCTAGAGGATAACTCAACTAACAAATAAGAAAAAGATATAAACAGAAATACAAAGTAAATAGCAGAAAAGTTCTGGATAACATTTAACCTTTTCCAGATTCCAAATAGATGTTCCTCTAGACTGAACATATCTTCAAGTAGTTTCATCTTCTTTTTGTACAACCACATTTCCTGTTGAGAAACACATATCTCTCTTGCTTCTCCCCCTATGAGAATCAACTGATTAAAGAAGAGCACCTTTGTTTACCACCTCTCCCGTACAATAGGATCCGCAGATAAAAACCAATGGTACTCCCCTAACAGCTTCTTTCCTTACTAGAAAATCATCTTGTGTTTACCACCTCTCCCGTACAATAGGATCCGTAGTTACAAACAACAATGGTGTGGTGTAGTGTACATGTTTGATCTTTTTCTTCCTCCCTGCTATTTCTCCCCCTTAGTTGAGGAATCCTCCAAACTATTACTTAAGCTTTTATCTCCCCCTTAAAGAAGGAATGTATGTCATCGTCTGAAGGAGTTCTCATATTTCACTTGGTTGGAAAAGAAATAACAAGTAGTTTCTCTTTCTTCCTCACTGTGAGTGTGTGATTCTGTTTAGTGTACCTCACATGTGTTTCACTCTTCTCTCCACTCGTGTTTACACTCATTCTCACAAGTGTATCACTCCTCTCATAGCTCCAACATTCAGCTGTACCTGCAAGGAAAATCACCTTAGCCATCCTTAAGGAGGTCACAAGTGGTGCAATGGGAGTTCGCAAATCCTCATCCTTGTTAAACTCGTCAGATAAATCTGAGTCATAATCTACAAGTTGCTAGTTTCCCTTTTTGGGTTCCAGATTTGAATTCTGGGAAGGTAAACAATGATCCAACGAATTTAGCATAAAGATCAAAGTCCCCTTCTAATGTCTGTGAAGACATTTCCTTGTGACTCATTAGGTAATATCTGAATCATTGTCAACAAGTTGCCGATCTGCACCTATGTCAGATCCACTATCCGCAGATGCATCCATGGGATTTAAGCCTGGGGAGGTAGACACTGACCACTGACATATGGCTTTTGGATCAGTATCCTCTCCTAACACCTGTAAAGGCAATTGGTCCATTAACGAACCTTAAACAATCGAATCTGACCTTAAAATGGTCGAAACTCTTGTTTCCGTCAACTCATCATTTGTGTGTGTAACATTTCCTTGTGCATCAAGAATTGTTTATGTTTGAAGTGGTGACACTACATCGGATACCCTGGCCGATAGGCAAATTTCAATAGACGCACCCTGTTGAGAGAATGAATCTAGAAACTGTTTTTGTGCCTTTTCAGCCATTACATCTTTTTGAGAAGATGTATGGAGGCTAGCAGTTGTCTCGGTTTAAATACTACTCATCTATGTAGGAGACAGAGCTACTGGGTTGACTACAGAACCTTCCTTATGTGGTGCACTAAGGCACTATCTCCCTCACGCTCATTCATACTTCATTTTAGTGGTAAGAGAGTGTTGGTTGGTTCTGTTTTTGTGTTTGTCTTTACATTCTGGGATAGAAGTTGTGGGTTTTCAACCTTATGACTGTCAATGAAAGAAAGCGATTGGAGACTGAACCTATATCACAGAACATATGGCAATAGAGAGATAAAATGTACTTAAGATCTTTAAGGAATGAAAATTATACATTTAATCTTTTGAGAGAAATGATGTACACTAGTGATTTCAAAAGATTTTAATGAAATAAGAAATCACTAATGTAGAAAGAAGTTTGATTTTCTCCTAAAACTCACTGCACATATAAAACAATATGTTTGTGCCTAGTGATAAGAGAGTTAACAATATGACGACTCTACTAGTTCATATTAAACTGTAACTTCAGTTAGAGTGTCATACCATGTTCTTGACGATTGCTTGAGTAGTACACTAGTTCATACCAACCTGAAGTGAGATTGTGAAGAATAGATTGCATAGTCCAATAGATCTGCAGCTGTAAAGTCCATGAACTGTGGTGCACTGACTTCCTCTTTTCACTCACCAACCAGGAGTACACTTGTACACATCTTACTAGAGTCCAATTCCAAGTGTAATGTGCATCAGGTGCCTGATATGTCGTAATATTCTCAAGTCTCGTCACTGGTGCTATATGTTAGATACTGCTTCCTGATAATAACCTAGCACAATATACAAATTTGCAATGATAACATTCCCAGCTTGCAAACAACCATATCCCTCAGATAGACCTTTGCTGTTATCTCCAAAGGTAACCAGGGGGTCAGCTTTCTCAACCACATTTGATAGCAGGGCTCTATCTCCGGTCATATGTCTTGATGATCCACTGTCAAGAATCCACACTACCGGTTACACCTGTTTAATGCCCTGCACTACAAATGGATTAGACTTTCTTCGGAACCCAAAATTGGTTGGGCCCGGCATACTTGTAGAATTGTCCTTTGTCAGGCAAAACAACATTTTTAACTTTAATGGTCTCAACTTTCTCAATGACTGAACATTTGACCTTGTAAACAGCCTTAACAAATTTCTGTTTAAGCTTAGGCACAAATGTCTCCTTTCTAGCCTTAGAAGGACTAGCAGTCTTAGATCTATCATGCTTCTTATTATTCACATGCTGACGAGGAGTAGTCTTATCATTAGAAACATGCTTACCATTAAAATAAGCATACATCATATTAAAAGCACAAGACATACAATTAGAAACACCACATGCTTTATGAGAGATATTAACAGCAGGCAATTTATGCATGGTAGACATGGCATTTTTGTTATCCAACTCATGTGTGTCTGAGTTAGTCTCAGTTGCTTTCACAACTTTGACTGGAACTTTCGACACACTTGGCTTGGAAACAACCTTCTCATTAGCATGATCTTCAGCACGTATTTCTTCTTGAATAACAGAAGAGATCGCATCAAATGGTTCAGCAATTGATGCTTTATAGAGGGGTTCATCAACACCCTTAAGCACATGTGGTACTTCCCTCCCTTTAGCACAGACATGAGGAGGGGAGTTTATGCCTAATTCTCCAATAGCAACATTGTAATCATAACCTATTCCAGATGTTTGATTAACAGCTTGCTTACTGTAGAACTCTTTAGCCTTCGAACAAGAATTGAAGTAGGCTCTAACCTTAGTCTCAAGACCGGTGATCTTGTCTTTGAGAATAGTTTCGAGTTTTCTATAACAGTCAACTCTATTCTCTAGAAAAGATACTTGTTCTTTTAACTTGTCTTGATTAATGTGCACAAGTCTTAATTCATTGACCTCTTTCTCAAGGTCTTTGATCTGTAAACTTAACAGTTCATTATCACGACGAGCACAATCTAAGTTACCTCCTAAATGATAAACTAATTCAGCATCAGTATATTTTACCTCTTTTCTTGACGATGAAGCTTTTCCATCAATAGCCATAAGAGCAAGATTCCCTTCTTCTTCATCTTCACTATCAATATCATCCCAGCTTCTTCCCTTTGCCAGGTAAGCCCTTTCAGAGTTACTCTTCTGATTTGAATCATAAGAGTTCTTCCTTACTTGCTTTGGCTTCCTGCATTCTGTGGCAAAGTGTCCCAACTCATTGCATTTATAGCATCTAATGGTGCTCCGATCAACCATCCCTATTTTGTATCCACCACTACTAGTGTTAGAAGATGAAGATCCACCTGTCTGGAATCTGTTGTAGTTGGACTTGTACTTGAACTTGGGATTTCTCTTGAATCTGACATTGGAGAATCTCTTGACAATTTGGGCCATTGACTCATCTTCCAATTGCTCCAGCTCTTCCAAGGAATAAAAATCATCACTGGATTGATTTGTAGTAGGAGGATCATATTCTGCTACTAACACATTTTCCTCAGCCTTGGAAAACTGTACCATTCTCTCTAACTGTTGAGATTGTTGTTGTTGTTGTTGACCTTCAGCTACAAGAGCAGTAGATGTGCTAACCATTCTATCTTTCCCGTAAACTTCCTTTTGCTGAATCTGCTCCAACTCATAGGTTTTTAACACACCATAGAGTCTATCCAAAGAAATCTCACTCAGATCTCTAGCTTCTCTAATGGCAGTGATTCTATGTTCAAGATGAGTTGGCAGTGTTAAAAGGAACTTTTTATTGACCTCCCTGATTGAATAATATTTTCCATTTATGTTCAGGTTGTTGATCAATGCATTGTACCTCTCAAACACTTCAGTAATTCCTTCTCCTGGATTGGATTTAAAGTATTCATACTCAGAGGTTAGGATCTCTAACTTGTTCTCCCTAACTTCCTATGTGCCTTCATTAATCACCTCAATAGTTTCCCACATGTGTTTGGAATTTTTACAGTTCATCACATGTCTGTTCATCAAGGGATCAAGGGAATCAATTAATATTAATTGAAGGCTGGCATCCAAGGAGGCTTCTTCTTTTTCAGCAGGAGAAAAATCATTAGGCTCTTTTGGATAGGTTCTCGCTTTGGTAATCACAACATCATCTACTATCACCTCTGGTTCAATAACCATTGGAGTTGTTGGACCCTTCTTTAACAAGTTCATATATTTGGGATTTGCAACTTGTAAAAACAAGAGCATCTTCTTCTTCCACATGATATAATTTTCTTTATCAAATAGTGGAATTTTAACGGTTCCAACTTTTTGTGAAGTCATTATGAATTTTTGAATAAATAAAATTCAAGGAGTTGAAAAATCACAAAAGTCTAGGATCTTGATTTGTTCGTTAATCAGAGTGCTCTGATACCAATTGTTAGGTCCCAATGTGTTTGTAGAAGGGGGGTTGAATACAAACAGTACCGAATAATCGAATAAAATGGGGAATAAAATTGAAACAAAATTCAAGTTAAATAAGAATATTATTAAACTTGAAAGGTGTTACAACAACTGTATCGATTACAAGGAATTAATCTCAAATTAATTATCACAAATCTAGAATAAATTCGACATGAACTTTTTCTATTTTTGCAATAAAAAGATTCAAATGCTAAACGCAATTTGAGATTAAGTTCTAGGGATTTTGATCCGCTAGATAGTTACACAAGAACAAGATAAAGATTTCTAGTGGTTTGGATTTAACTTTACAAACTAGAAATGGATGATCTTGAATTAGCAAAGAAAATGAAATATTGCTTCTGCTTCTTTTCTTTTTGCTGTATTCTTGACTTCTGTTTGTTGGATAATTTGTTGAATGGCTGCTTCTGTCTTTTTAATCAATCAACAGAATGGAATGCATTGGAATGACAATCCCATAGCTGGCAAGACTTTCGGTAGGACAATGGATTGAACTAGCAAGACAATCTGATTGAACTACAATGACTTTCGGTATGACAATCAGTTGAACTAGCAAGACTATCTCCTTCCCAGTAGAACTTTCGGTAGGACAATTGAAATGACTTGGCATGACAATCGGTATGACAATCCTGATTGTCATGCTAGTTCATTTTCAATTGTCTTGCTGATTTAAGACTGTTTTTAATCCAATTAAACTTCTGAAAATTTTTAATATTAATTCTGAATTAATTAATCAATTAATTCAATTAATAAATAAATTAATCTTTGCAGATATAATTTATTTTCTTAATTAAATTATATGACTTAATTAATTAATAGAGAATTAATACTAGGCCTGAGCAGCAACCATTCTTCTGAAAATCACTGAAAATTATGAATCAATTCCACCACTTCAATGTTGACACTCGATGTACTGTCTGGTTCATGAGTGACTAACTTTCGTGACGTTTCTTCATGTCTTGACTTTGATAATTGATTTTCTTTAGATTAAATCCCTGTAATTAATTGATACCCTGACGAGATCTCTGTCACTTGATTAAATCCACAACCTTGATTTATATCACTGAGGCTTGATCAATTTCTTGAACTTCTTCCAGTGAATTAATTCCTCAAGTCTGTAGATGAACCTTGTTTCTGAATCCTTTGACATATGTTACTTTGCGAGATCTCTTTGACGGTAGATCCACTATTTACTTATTACATTCTTATTTGAGTTGAGTTAAATCCTCAAATATACAAATAGGCTATGACATATGCCTTACAAAATCCTTGTTTTCATTGTGGTAGTTTATGGCATTCCATTTATACTTGTAAGGAATATCATAATTTGTACTATGATTATTATCAAATAAAACCTTTTTAAAGAAAGTTTCCATTGTTCCTTCTAGTATAAGTTCTGATTCAAAGTCTGATAGTGTAAATTCTGATAAGAAAATTGTTAACATAAACTCTGATGCTAAATCCGCTGCAAATGTTAACAAACTTAATAAGGCCAAAGGATCCAAGCAAGTCTGGGTCCTTAAAACTAATCATTAGTGGTCTTTGTGATTGCAGGGCAACAGGAAAAATATCCTAGTTCTGGACAGTGGATGTTCAGGACATATGACTGGAAATAAAGCCCTGCTATCAGACTTTGTGGAGAAAGCTGGCCCAAGTGTTTCTTATGGAGATGGCAACATTGGAAAAATATTGGGATATGGTAATATCAAACTTGGGAATGTCATCATTAAAGAAGTAGCTCTGGTCTCAGGACTTAAACATAATCTGTTGAGTATAAGTCAAATCTGTGACAGAGGTTATCATGTGGATTTCTTTGAGGAACACTGTGAAGTTGTAAGTAAATCTACAGGCAAAGTTGTTCTGAAAGGATACAGGCGTGGTAACATTTATGAAGCCAAGCTTTCAACAAGTGTTGATGGTTCTGCAATCTGTCTGATGAGTAGAGCATCAATTGAAGAAAGCTGGAATTGGCACAAGAAACTCTCTCATTTAAATTTCAACAATATAAATGAGTTGGTCAAGAAAGATCTTGTGAGAGGACTGGCAAAGTCAGTATTTGCTCCTGATGGCCTTTGTGATTCTTGTTAGAAGGCTAAACAAAGAAAATCCTCATTCAAGAGCAAGACTGAATCATCAATTCTTGAGCCTTATCACCTACTACATGTTGATCTATTTGGTCCAGTAAATGTCATGTCTATTGCAAAGAAGAAATATGCTTTGGTCATAGTGGATGAGTTCACCAGATACACATGGGTGTATTTCTTGCACACAAAAAGTGAAACTGCATCTATCTTAATTGATCATGTCAGGCAACTGGATAAATTGGTCAAAGACTCAGTAAAGATAATAAGGAGTGATAATGGTACTGAGTTCAAGAATTTGATAATGGAAGAGTTCTGCAAAAACCATAGAATAAAGCAGCAATTTTCTGCTCCTGGAACTCCACAGAAAAATGGAGTTGTTGAAAGGAAGAATAGAACTCTCATTGAAGCTGCACGTACAATGCTTGAGGAAGCAAAGCTTCCAACCTATTTCTGGGTTGAAGCTGTGCAGACTGCTTGTTTTACTCAGAATGCAACACTCATTAACAAGCAAGGAAAGACACCATATGAGATGGTGAAGAAAAAGAAGCCAAATATTAAGTATTTTCATGTATTTGGATGCAAGTGTTTTGTTCTTAAGACTCATCCTGAACAGCTATCTAAATTTGATCTAAAAGCTGATGAAGGAATCTTTGTTGGATATCCACTTTCCACAAAAGCTTTCAGAGTCTATAACTTGAGAACAAGAGTGGTCACGGAATCTATCAATGTCTCTTTTGATGATAAGAAGATTACTGGACTTGAAGATTTTATTGATCATGATCAGCTGAGATTTGAAAATGAAGACTCAAATTCTGATACTGAAAATCCTGACAATATAAGTCCTGATACTACCTTCTCTGATGGATTAAGCTCTGATGTTATTGAAACTGTGGTGACTACGCCAAAGGAAGATGCACTTATGCAAGGGGAGCATACTCAAGATATTACCACATCTCAAGAAGCATCAGAACATACATCTGGCTCTTCAAGTTCTGATTCGTCAAGTTCTGATAAGCCAAGTTCTGATAGGTCTGAAAATCTAAATTCTGAATAATCCAACTCAGAAAGCATAGTTTCAGGGGGAGCATCAGAAAATGAAAATGAAGACAGCATGGATCATGGGGGAGCATCCAGTTCTAGAGAGAACCTTCCATCTGCAAGGAAGTGGACTAAATCACATACACCTGATTTGATAATTGAAAATCCTGATGCAGGTGTCAGAACTAAAACAGGTACTTCAAATGAATGTCTTTACAATTCTTTTCTTTCTCAGACTGAGCCAAAGAAAGTGGAAGAAGCTCTTCAAGATGCTGATTGGGTGCAAGCAATGCAAGAAGAGTTAAATGAATTTGAAAGAAACAAAGTCTGGACCCTAGTGCCAAGACCAAAGAACAGATCTGTTGTTGGTACAAAATGGGTATTCAGAAACAAAACTGATAGTGATGGCATAATTACAAGGAATAAGGTAAGGCTGGTTGCAAACGAATATTCTCAACAGGAGGGATTGATTATGATGAAACATTTGCACCAGTTGCTAGATTAGAAGTCATAATGATATTTTTGGCTTATGCTGCTCACAAAAAGTTTATTGTCTTTCAAATGGATGTGAAAAGTGTTTTTCTCAATGGAGAATTGGAGGAAGAAGTATATGTTGAACAACCTCCAGGCTTTGTAGATTCCAAATATCTCAATTATGTCTACAGGCTTGATAAAGCACTTTATGGACTTAAGCAAGCTCCAAGAGCATGGTATGAGACTTTAGCTCAGTTTCTTCTGGAAAGTGGATTTAACAGAGGAACAATAGACAAAATACTATTCTACCTCAACCATATAAAGGACTTACTTTTGATCCAGATATATGTTGATGACATTATTTTTGGTTCTACAAATGACAGACTTTGCAAGAAGTTTGCCAAATTAATGCAGTCAAGGTATCAGATGAGTATGATGGGGGAACTTAGCTACTTTCTGGGCCTTCAAGTCAAGCAGAATGAAGAGGGCACTTTTATTTGTCAAACTAAGTACACCAGAAATTTGCTGAAGAAATTTGGAATGCAAGATTGTTCAAGTGCATCCACTCCCATGGCCACTGCAACAAAATTGGACAAGGATACTGGTAAATCAGTAGATATTACTGATTACAGAGGTATGATTGGCTCTCTACTCTATTTAACTGCTAGTAGACCTGATATCATGTATGATACATGTCTTTGTGCAAGATTTCAAGCAGATCCAAGAGAACCTCACTTAACAGCTGTGAAAAGAATTTTCAAGTATCTTAAGGGAACAGCTGATCTGGGATTGTGGTATCCCAGAGAATCAGATTTTAAACTAATAGGTTACTTAGATGCAGATTTTGCAGGTTGCAAAATTGACAGGAAAAGCACAAGTGGAAGCTGCCAATTTCTTGAAGGCAGATTGGTTTCTTGGTTTAGCAAGAAACAAAATCCAATTTCCATATCAACTGCAGAAGCAGAGTACATTGCTGCAGGAAGCTGTTGTGTACAGATTCTTTGGATGAAGAATCAGTTATTGGATTATGGGTTAACATATTTTAAAATCCCTATTTACTGTGATAATCAAAGTGCTATTGCTATGACAGGTAATCCAGTTCAACACTCAATGACCAAGCACATCAGCATTAGGTACCACTTCATAAGGGAACATGTGGATGAAGGTACAGTGGAATTGCACTTTATTCCAACAGATCAACAACTAGCAGATATCTTCACAAAACCACTGTGTGAAGCTACTTTTACAAGATTGGTAAATGAACTTGGAATGGTTTCAGGTTCTTTCTCTAAATCTGCTTAGTTTTGTTCTGATGCATCAGACCATATGATCAGTATTTACAGAAATTACTCTCTTTGTGTATTATGTGCTTAATTGAAAATTGCTTAAGTACTGACTGGTGTCTGATGTGACTTTCTAAACTCTGATAGTGATATGTCTGTTTGTGTAACTATTTCATCCTATGAGGATATCTGTGCTAGATGCTTACCTAGTAGTCTTCAATACACTAGAAATCCCATGTTAGAAGTAATTATTTATGTGGAAATCCTTTTACACAAGCAAATTCTTATATTGAGCTTAGTTAAGTTTACTTGATTATCTTATTACTAAGTCAAAAACTAGAATAGTACTTCTCATCAGTTAAGTTCTGATGCTAGTAAATTCTGTTGAATGTACTAAGTGCTGATAAACCTCACCTATCAAAAGAAAAAGAATCAAGGATTAAAATCAGGTACTCCTTTGAGATCTAGAGTAAAAAAAATATGGAAGGGACGACCCAAGTGCATTGCTGGTATTAAGTAAATATGCATCAGAAAAGCAAAATATTTTCTTGGTGACTTTTCACACTCTATGATTACTGGAGAAATACTCTGATAATAGCATAAATTCTGATAAGCAGTCGTGACTCACTTACACTGAGAAGCCGCTGTAAAAATGGAATTTAAAAAGATGCACAAAATTAGCACAAAACATTTGAGATGGACTCATGCATGAACTCATTCAATAGTAGGCTTCAGAATAATGACAGATTTTTAGTAAAGATTTAGTTATGCCTTATTTCTAAGATGTACTGAAGTGAATCAGACTTTACTCTTTGTCTGATATTTAGCTTAATGCACACTCCATATGAATAATGAAAATTACTGTGGTGATCTATGTTATTTTAGATGAACAGTTTATGTGTCACATTGCATAAATTATGAGGACAAGTTCTGTTGCACGTTCTAATGATTAAGTTCTGAAGAATGTATATCAGAATTTGTGTGAAGAATTACAGAAATAGCCATTTACTTTTCGAGTTAAGAAATCAAGTTCTGACGACTGTTAAGTTCTGATATAAGTCTAAGTTCTGATATTAACTTCTGATTCTTTACTTGCCATATTTGTGGATAAAATTTAAAAACAGTCTCAGTTTAAACCAGAATATGTTGAAGTGGAAGATTAACAGTCACTATATTTAGGGCCTTATTGGTACACGTAATGCACAGTAATTTTTACTGGTTTCTTGTGCGCATTAAACCCTGTTTTACCTTTTCAATGACTGTTTTTCTTTTTCCAAGTCTAGGGAGACGAGGTAGAATCAATTCTACATGTCAGCATTAAATTCCTTGCGTGTCATGGCATTCTCTTGCCTATATAAACACCCACTTCACATCAGCCTATACATCAATTCTTTTATCACAAACTCACCTTCATTTTCTTTATATCAAAAACACCATGGTCAATTATAATATGTTTTTGAACTATGAAATATTCAACATGGAGCTGAGCTGTGAAGCCTGGCACCAGGAATGACACGTCACTGCCATTCCTGATGAGATATGGGACTCAGTTCCCCAGGAGGTACTCACCCACCTCCTGTTCTTTTACATGGACTACCATCGCCATCTGGAGCGATTGGAGGAGGAAAGGCTGGAAGCTCTCCGCCAGCAAGAGCGAATCATCAGACTCGCTATTCTGTTCGTCGAGAGTAGGAAGAAGAAATAACTTATTTTCTTCTTGTTGTTTTTCTTCACCATCAGCCTTGCCCTGCTTCTTGAGCTAGGACAAAGGTTGTTGATGTTAGGTTTAGAAGCTTAGGACAATCTTGTAAAGCTCTGATGTAATTTAAATTTCATGAATGTATTCTCTTGATATATTAATGGAATTTCCTTTTTCTTTGCAAGTTTTTGTCTCTGAGATGTTTGTAACTTAAGTTCACTGATAAACCCTGATATATCCATGTTCTGATGACCATTTCTATTTTGATTTAAATTAAGTTCTGATCTTACAATTTCAGTACTTATTTACTTGATTTATTTTGGTCATTCTCATTCTTGAATTTTTCTCAGAATATTGGAGCTGCAGTGAAAAATAATTGAATAAGTGGGAACAGTTTAAATTTTGAATTAAAACTGATTTACCTCGTTTAATGGAATTACTGGGTAAGTGGAACGGTTTTTCCTTCAAAAACTGCAAGTGGGTAAGTAATGATTACTGTTTTTCCATGCCCATTAAATATTCATTATTGCTGCATGTCTGACAGGTGTCCAACGGTTATATTTTTTTTACCAAGTATAAGTAAGAGAGAGAGAAGATTATACAATCTTTTATTTACTTTTTCAACTTTATCTCTCTCTTTGCTTTTACTATCTTTCATCTCCTGACGTTGGTTTTTCATACAGACATTTTATCAAACACCTAACAGGCACTCTTAAATCTCGATTTTTCTCATGGCACCTAAGGACTTGATCATTGATGGAGCTAAATTTGTTCCAAACAACTATGCGGCAATTCTCGATCATGCTGAAGCTCCATCTGAGTTGCATTTTGTGCAAGATCTTCTTGCACACAGTGAAATCGGGTATGCATTGGCCCAGCCTTCAGTCTTTTCCGGCCAACAAGTTCTGACGTTTTGGCGGACTGGGCACTTTGATAATGGTGGTACACATGGTACTCCCAGTATTGCTTTTGAAGTGAATGATTCTACACATGTGGTAACTCCCGGTACAATTCGAAAGGCTCTACATTTACCAGAAGGATGTACTTTTTCAACCCCGGAGGAATCAGCTCTTAAAGAATTAATGGCTAGTTTGGGGTATGAGCAGAGTTTGGCAAAGTTTGGGCAGTTGAAACGGGCTCATATCAGAAAGGAAAGGAGCTTCTTTTTCGACTGCATCACTAAAGCTTTTGGGAATAAGTGTTCCAACTTTGATGTCATCCCTATAATGAGTCAGCACATCAGGTATGCTATCATTAACCAAACTCATTTCGATTTTGCAAATGCTGTGATAGGTTTTATTGGGGATAGGATGACAGAAGATAGGAATGTTATCTACTTTGCTAGATTTTGTCAGCTTATATATAATTTTTGTTGTGCTGATGAACCCCAACCTACCACTGACTTAACTCCACCTTTCAAAATTGCAAAACGAGCCTTTAATGACTTGGTAAATGCTGATCTTAAGAAAAGTGTGGTTAGACCTTTACAGATTCCTCAGTCTGTAAAACAGATCTTGGTAAATGCTGATTCTGACACCTATAGATCTATTTATCCTGATATCCAACCTACCACCACATCTCAAACATCACAGCAACCAACAGCACATACCACTCATACTACTCAACCATCCCTCAGAACATATCTCAAATCATATCTCTCCACTTCACAGACAGCTCAACCCTCATCCTCAGCACCTACTGTGAAGCCTTCATCTTCCAAGCCTAAGAGGACAAAGACTGTTCCTCAAACACCTCAGAAGAGAAGGAGGATTATTTTGAGAGATGAATCTGACAGTGAGGAACAGGTTTCTACATCAGAACCTGTTGTCAAAGAAGCTGAGAAATTTCATTCTCAGAAGGATTCTGGAATTGGGGGATCTAAGCTTCTCAAAAGACTTAGAAGAATGACTGAAGCTCCCAAGGAATCCCCACCTTCAAAGAGATACAAGAAACAGCGAGCTAAAAGGCCAGTTTCAGATGATGAGGAAGCAGCAGCTAAGGAAGGAGATCAGGAATCTCTGATCTCACAAGAAAAGGAATCTGCTCAAGCCACTGCTTCTCCATTAACTCCAACTCAGGAAGCTGCTACTGAAATGGCAAACACACCATCTGTGTCTCCTGTTCAAAAGACTGTATCTCCTGTTGATCCAGGCACAAGTGCTGAAATTGATGTTCAGAATCTGGTTGTGCCTGAAATACTTTAATTAGAAGCTCCAACAACAACTAATCTATCAACAACACCTGTTACTGATGTTGCTCAAACTCCAGAATTATCTACTACACCTACTCTGCATGATCAGAAATATAGGTGAGCATCAGGGTATGGCTGTTGATCAGAACTTGGATACAGATCAGCACTTAGAAGATGATGCTGAAGCCTCAATTGCTTCTCATACTGTTCTTTTGTCAGAAGATGCTGATTCTGTAAGTTCTGATGCTGCAAATGTTGGAGATACTGGTGATGCTGCTCAAAAGGCAGATACTGATGAAGCAGGTCCTTCAGGACATGCTCCTCAACAAAATGTTCTTAAATCTGAATTAGTTAAGAAGTTTGTCACCAGAGAAGCACCAGTGCCTTGGAGTGAAACTCCTGCAGGACAGGAGTGGACTAAGGAATGGAACTCAGTTACATGTGCTCCATCTGCACAGCATCTTGCTGAGCACTTGACTAAAGCTGATGAGATGTTAATTACTGATGATTTCAACTTAATGAAATCCAAGCCTCAGTGGAATTGTTTGTCTCTCTTCTCTTACCTGCTGATGCCAAAAAGGGGGAGAAAGTAATTAAGTCCAAATGCAAAACTGATAAGACACTGAAGGGGAAGGATGATGAATAGGATGATCAAGGAAACCCTGGAATGGGTAGAGGTCATAGTCAAGGTAGAGGTTTCTCATCAAGAAAAGCTGAAATCACAAGTCACAGGACAAGTTCTGATACTGGAAAAAGAATTATTTCTGCTACTGGTAAAAGGATAAGTTCTGATGAACTTTTAGATCTTGATGAAGAAATGTCAAGACAGTTATTTCTTCAGGAAAATCCAGGAATGGACTTGGAGAGTCTAATGGAAGAAGAAGCCAGACTTAAATCAGAAAAAGTCACATTTAAATCTGAAGCTTCTGGTAGAAAGATACTTCCAAAACTCAAGGGCATTGTGATAAAAGAAAGGACAAATTCTGAAGCAACCATGGCTAAATCACAACTGCAGATAGATCCAAGGTCCAAGGGTAAAGAGAAAGTTGGTATACCTATCAAGGTTTATGTGCCTCCTGTGAATGAAGAAATTACTGATGAAGATGCTAATCTTGCTCTGACTTCAAGAAAAGTTCTTAAGACAACCTCTGACATGGCTCAAGTTGTTCAGAGTCAAGAGATAATTAGTTCTGATATTTGGAAGAAGCAAGTAACCTCTGACACAACTCAAGTTAACTTGATAACAGAAGATAAATCAAAGACACTCCTACCAGGATTCACTAAAGCAAAATAGACTCAACCTTTGAAGACAGTTGCAAGTGGTTTTGAAGCAAGAGTAGTTACTGGAAAGGAAGAAAGAGACAAAACTGGATTGGGAAGTGCTGATGAAAGAAGAATACAGAACACTACCAATGATCCAACTTCCTTGAGTGAACCAGGTATTGGAGCAACTCCTGAGAGATTGAATCAACTAGAATCTGTGCAAATGGTTTACCATACCTACTTGAAAGAACACATCCTGTTGTACTTCATGACAGATGGTAGGGTTTATCACATAAGGGAAAATGCCATTCCATTGAAGTATTTTGAAGAACTGGAGCATGTATTATTCTTACTTCAAGTGAATGACTCAATAACAGAAAGTGTTGCAAACTATTTGAAAAATCAGATTCAGAGACAGAAAAGGCTTTATTCTGTTAAGTCTGACAGCACATATCTTCCAAAGTACAGAGATCACAAGGGTGATATAGTTGAAATGAAGCCCAACACTGCTAAGATTATAACTACCTTTCTGGGTTACAAGGCTGTGGAATTCAATCTAGAGTCTGATAAGGCATATTTGATCAGACTGGATCAGGATATAAGAAAAGCTAGAATTAATGATCTCTGGGCTGCAATCTTTCAAATTGGTGAAGATACTGCAGAACTTAAAGATGCTAAAAGGAGGATGATTGATGAACTTAGATATGCTGAGAAATGTTTGTTGAAGAACTATCTCAGAACAACTCCTGACATCAGAGAGATCAGAAGATGAAGCCAAGTCAAGATCTACAACTGCTTAAATTTTGATATGAATACAGACTGAAGTTGTTATCAGAAGTTAAAGATTGGTAAAGCTTTAAGGACTGTAAGTTGTAGTTATCTAGTCTAATTCTCATGCATTTGTACTTAATGTTTTTGACATCATCAAATATCTGTTAAACTTGTATATTATGCTAATTTACAAGTTGGGGGAGATTGTTAGATATATTTGATAATGTCATGGCTAATATGATTTATGTTTAGTTTTCAGATCTTACTTAAACAGGATAAATCAGTACTTACTGAAAGTCAGGACTTAATGATATCAGTACTTATATTATCAGAAAATAATCATCAGAAGATGGATATCAGAACTTAAGTACTGAAGGACGTTCAGATAAGGACTGCAGCTGATTAAAGGAAGGAAGATCAAGATAAACATAAGAAGAGATATGCATGAAGAAGGAATTCTATGAAGAATAGAATACTTGGAAGAAAAGATATCTGATTGATATATTTTAGGAAGCAGAATTATATTCCATATCAATTAGCGATTATCTTGTAACTGTGTAGTATATAAACACAGACATAGGGTTTACACTATAAGTGTTATCATATTCGAGAAGATTATTCATTTGTAACCCTAGCAGCTCTCGTGATATTTGTTCATCACTGAGAGGTAACAGTTCCATACTGTAACAGAATTTATTGTTTCAATAAAGTTTGTTTTCTGTTACTTGAGTTATAAAAGTTCGATTTGATTGTACTATACACTGTATTCACCCCCTCTATAGTGTGTGTGTGACCTAACAAGTTTAATGTAAATTTCTTCTGCAAGTTCACCATGTCGAAAGGCGTTATTAACATCCATTTGATGAATATGCCAATTGTACTTAGTTGCTAATGCAAGAACCACTCTAACGGTAGTCATTTTGGCCACAGGAGCATACATTTCAAAATAATCCACACCAATAGTTTGAGTAAATCCTTTTGCAATGACGAGCTTTGTATCTATCAATGGTTCCTTCAGGAGTATACTTGACTTTAAAGAGCCATTTACAATCAACAATACTTTTGTTAACAGGTCGGGGAACGATATCCCAAGTCTAGTTGGCTTCAAGAGCAGCAATCTCATCCTACATGGCATCAGCCCATGGTTTGTGTATCACAGCCTGTTTATAGGTGTAGGGAATAGGAACAGTTGTGATATTGGAAAGGAACTGTGTATGAGGTTGTCTGAAAGCATGATAAGATACTACTTTGTGAAGAGGATAAACACACATATTGACTTGGGCATCTGTGTTCCTTGACACAGATTTAGGTAAGCCGGTAAAATCTTTAAATTTACTGGGAATTTGTTTAGCACGAGTGGGTCGAATTGGGTTCTTATCAGTAGATACTCCGAGAAGAGTATCTGTATTGATAGTTGTATCAGCACTGGAAGGAACAGTAGTAGGGCCAATAAGGGGAACACTAATAGATGAAATATCAAGAGGGTAACAAGTATCATCCATAGGAAATAATTAAGTGGAGGAACCAGATTTGATAGTTTGAAAAGAATATATATTTTCAACAAAAATGACATCTCTGGAATTATAACACATTTTAGAGTCCAGATGCATAACTTTGTACCCTTTCTTGCCAAATGGATATCCCAGAAAGACACATTTTAATCCCCTAGGATTGAATTTGTCTGCAACACTAGAAACATCTGCTACATAGCAGAGGCAACCGAATATCTTTAAATGAGCATAATCAGGAGTCCTTTTGAATAAAAGTTCATAAGGACTTTTAAAGGCCAATTGTTGAACCGGAATCAGATGGACAGCTGTCAAAACACAATCTCCCCATAAAGATTTAGGAAGAGGAGCTTGGAGCATGAGAGATCTAGCAACATTGAGAATGTGCTGATATTTTCTTTCCACCACCCCATTTTGTTGGGGTGTGTGAGGGCAGGAAGTCTGATGGAGTATGCCAACAGATGAGAAGAATAATTGAAGAGCACTATTAGTGAATTCAGTGCTATTATCATATCTCACAACTTTGATATTAGCACTGAATTGAGTTTTTATCAACTGAACAAAATTATGAACAAGAACAGGTACATCAGTCTTATCAGATAAACCCATGTGCATTTAAAAAACTCTTCAACAATTGTGAGAAATTTATTACACTTGCCATGAGTACAAACTTTATAAGGACCCCATGGGTCACAATGTATAAGATCAAACAAACCATAATCAGAATTAGAATGAGTAGGAAAAGAAGGTCTTTGCTGTTTAGCCTGAATACAAGTATCACAAGTAGTGAGCAAAGAAGATTCTATTTCAGGAATAACAGACAATTTGTTTAAAATATAAGCAGGAATATGCCCTAATCTAGCATGCCAGATTTGGGCTTCAAGTGAAGGTTCAGAATGCACTTTGTTGCAAAGATGACAGGAGTATAAGTAGAAGCAACATGAGTGTAAAGACCAGCCTCCATCCTACCAATCTCTACCATCTGCTTCAGGGAAAGGTCCTGTAACAAACATGATGAGTTGGAGAACAAAATAGATGTAGAGGAATCAGCTGTAAGCTTAGAAATAGAGACAAGGTTGCATTGGAAGGAAGGCACACAAAGTACTTCCGTCAAGGTAATCTTTGGTGTAAGCATACCACTACCAACATGAGTTATAGGAGCAGTAGTACCATTAGGTAAATGTAAAACAGCATTGACTGACTTAGGCTGAATTAACAATGAGATATCTGAGACAATATGATCAGTTGCTCCTGAATCAAGTATCCATATAATATTGGATGATGTGTGAACAATATAAGCATTATGAGAATAGGATACACTATGAATACCTGACAGTTGTGAAGTTGTATTCCAGGTACTGACATTCTTCATGCTATCCTGAATCAATTTAGTCAACTGCTCATACTGAACTGCTGAGAAGACATCTGTAGAAGTTGTACTGGTGGTTGCATCTGCATATTCAGAATGTTTGGAAGTAACTTGTGCAACTCTTTTGGATCATGTAGTCCTCAGTTTTGGTTTGGGCTTTCCATGTAGACGATGTCAGTCTGGATACCCATGTAAGAAGAAGCATTTGTCTTGAGAGTGCCCGGTGTTGTGACAGCACTCACACATTTCATCAGAATTGGACTGTTTCTTTGAGCTAGATGTAGTAAACTCCTGTTTAGACTTGTGGCCTGCAAATTTAACATTCATAGCTGCATTTTATATAATTGAGTGCACGGGTGAAGATCGTTGGCCTTCTTCTTGTAGTAATAAAGAATAGGTCTGCATGAGAGTAGGTAAGGGCTTCATCATTAGCATTTGGCCTCTGATAGCAGTAAATCCATCATTCAATCCCATAAGAAATTGACTCAAGCTGTTAATCTGCTCATAATTTTCAAGTTTGGTACTAACTCCACAAGTACAAGAGTTTTGCACACATGTGCATTTAGGAATGGGAGATAAAGCATTAAGCTCATCTGTAAGTGTCCTCATCTTAGTGAAATATGCAGTGACTGACAAAGAGCCTTGATTAAGAGCAGTTAGATCTTTTTTTAATTGAAAAATGCGTGGAACATTACTCTGAGATAATCGAGTTGATAAATCGTCCCAAATGTCTTTAGCAGTGCTTAAATATACAGCACTATCTCTAATTTCACT
The DNA here is from genome assembly GCF_009905375.1 of Apium graveolens. NCBI lineage: Eukaryota > Viridiplantae > Streptophyta > Magnoliopsida > Apiales > Apiaceae > Apium > Apium graveolens. Next base: position 315,444,998 of record NC_133650.1, read on the forward strand.
GGAAATTGAGTTTAGTAACCAGGATAGAACCAGGTCATTGCATCGATTCCAAAAAGCATATAGAGAAGTGTTGACAAGTGGTTTAGTGAGTGTTCCATCAATCATTCCTATCTTATTCTTAGCAGATAAGGCTAGTTTAATGGATTTACTCCATTGATGATAATTGTGTGTTGTTAAAGGTTGAGTAACTAACGCAATTCCAGGATTATTAGACGGTTGCAGAAAGTAAGGGTGAAAAGCATCAATTGCAGTAGAATTAGAAGTTTTACTTGTATAAGGACTTTGATTCGCCATTGGAGAGGGTAGAAGGAGAAGAAACAGCAGCGGAATAACATTGTCGAGGCATTAAAAGGTTCGATCTAACGGTAACATCATCAAACAACTAGAGAGCTTAAGATCTCAGATCAAAAATTAGTAATAAAGATGATGATTAAACAACAATAATCATCGATGAAGAAACGCGTGTTTAAAAATCAATCTTCCGCTCTGATACCATGTCACAAGATCAAGTATTGAATCTAAGCAATGAAATAAAATAAGAACACATACTCACTTAATCTTTATTTAACCATTAATCAACGGAAAATGGAACATTTACAGAGATGAAGACGACCTAGAGAGATAGAACAATATACCCCTCTATCTCCTACCTTCCTCACTAAGTAATCTATCATATATATTCCCGACTCAAGACCCTAGATGACAAAACTTAGTAGCTGTCATTTTAACTAACTTTTTCCCTTTGAGTTGCCTTGCCACATCAGCTTGGCATCATTTTTAGTATCACATACAGTAACAGTATGATAAATTTTATCAACCAGGGTCAACGCCGGGTGTTAGAAAAATCGAAACTGGCGAAACAGAAAATTAGAGCAACCAGACCTGTTTTTTTTTTTTGCAAGACAAGTGTCCAAAAAAATGTCTTAAAACTTGTGTGTTTGGTATGATAATCTAGTCTACAAAATCAGCAAGAAAAGTATAGCTGGTGTCTATTTGAGCAAACAGATTAGAGAGCAACGCTCTCTGTAAAACTAATTTTTCAACTTCGAAAGTCTACTTTTTTCCCAGTACATGTAACTGGAGTGTCTTAATCTTCTTCTGATTCTGAACTTTCTGAACTCGACTGCCTGCCATTTCCATTTGCAGCAGCTTTTTTATTTGTTTCTTTTGCATCCTCTTCATCTTCACTGTATTCACTCTCATAATCCTCGTCATATTCTTCCTCGTCATTTTCCTCTTCTTCTTCACCTCCATCTTCCGTTATTTCCTCTGTAATATGAGCCCCACGAGTACCAGCTCGAGTTCGTTTCAAAACTTTAACTTTTACGCTCGTCCTGTTGTCACAACCGATCCAAGAGTCACAAAGTAAATAAGAAGTCAGATTATAATTTCCTTCTGCCGGTGCTTGGAATTTGCCGATTACTAGTCGTGAGCCAGTCTTTACTTTCTCAATTGCTTCTTTAGTAGCTTTGCTAGTTTCCTTAGGACTGGCCCCTGAACCTTCCATTGTCTCCTCAATTGCTTTCGAAGCAGTGGTTATAGCTGATGCTTCATCCATGAATATGACCTTCTGAGAAAACCATACATTGTTCGAATTGGGATCTGCTAGCAAAAACCAATAATTTTCTTCCTTGTGGAAGGGATAGTATGGGGCATGGGGAAGGGCACCGATCAAACCATTACCACGTTTGACCGTGACCCAAGCATGAACCGTGACAACGTCACCCTCTTGTATTCCCTCTTCACCTTCAGTCTCACAAGTAACATCGACCGTTATGGAAGGCATCATCTCCAATACCCTTTCCACATCTTGTACATCAGCAGCAGTGAACCCAGCAACTTGAGAAAGCAGTGCATCACGGTCCTGAAGGGTCATATCCCGTAAATCCTGAAATGACCGCACTTTCTGGGGAAAAAAGGTAGACCATATCAAGGAAGAGATAAATACAATAGTCGAAAGATGCAGAAATTGTGTAAAAAACAGAACAGCGGGATAACCTGAGTATAGACTACAAATTTTATTACAAGAGCAGTATATACACCCAAATTGTGCTCAAAGGTCAAGCAAACTATCATATACATATATCAAGAACACATTTCGAGAACCATTTCCTTTTGCACATAACATTAGAAACCTGTAGGTTACATCAGTACCCCTAATGGCATGTACCTCATTTGCAGGTTGTAATTGAGCATCAATAACATGCTCTTAATTACTAATTGAGTGGCACCAAGCCCAAAATCTATGTAAGTAAAATTTCTCTTTCCAAGTAATAAAGGTTAGGGTTCGTGCATCAGAGAACAGACATGAGGAAACCTATTAATATATTAAAATTGATCTAATACTAATTGAATATTTCTGTTCATAACTATCGGATAATGTATTATTATATATACGATTAAATTGAGAAAGAGAAAAAAATATATTATATATAGGGGAATATTATGTAAAACAAGACATTTTCCATTCTTTAAAAAATGAGATCAAGACCAAAAACAATAACCAAGGTGAAAGTCGATACATCTGTTATTAGAAAAGGAAGAGGGAAGGCCGTGATGATTGCTTTTAAGGATAAGTGACTTCCTCAATTCAGTTCATAAAAACACAATTTATGAATCATAAATTAATAATAAAGGATTACAACTGTTTAACCTCAAACTTGCAAGCCAAGTTTATAACATGACTACATAGAATCAACTCTTTAAGAAAATTCTACATAATATTGTGATCAAGTTACCTATTATGACTAAAAGAAAATAAAATGATTACTACCCGCGGAAATTTCCCAGAAGAGTTCTAGAATACTATTAATACACATACATCGAGGCCAGTACCACAACGTGAGATATAATATAATTATAAGGTTTAATATTTTGAAACTCATTTGTTTAATTTTATGACTAGCAAGTAGAATTTCCAGCCATACAGGCATAATAAATGAATTACTTAAATTAATACCTTAAGCATAAGAAAAAAATTCCCGTGGATAATTGAGAGAGTATATCAATGTTGTATAAATGTTAACAGGAGCCCGGGACAACAGCGCAAGCAAACACTTAAGTAGGAATGTACATTATCTATTAATGTTTCAGATGTTAGATGTCGAATACTATTGAAACCATTAGTTAATAGGAGGTTCTTAAAACATCATTGTGCTAGAAACGGTCAAAAAGAGTTGCATTCATGGCTTAAAAATTACTACCTCCGTCCCTCTCATTTCTTTACAGTTTTTTTTACATGCTTGACACGCATTTTAAGGCAACTATGAAGTATACTTCCGTAATTTATTTTTAAATTTTTTTTTTGTATAAAAGTTTGAACATTATATTTTTATTTAGAAGAAAAAAAAATAAAAAAATAATTATGTAACTACATTTAATAAGAGCATTAAAGTGCGTGCCGAGTCCCCGTCCTCCAATGTAAAGAATTGAGGGGGACGGAGGGAGTACTAATGACAGCTCCAATAAGCTGACATTCTAGCATCTACATTTCCTAAAGCACGAATATGAAGCAGTGACGCACCTTGCGTGCTATCTTCTTTATGACAGCTTCACTAAAATGAGGTAGCTGCAGAAAAGGTGCACTGCCCTCAGGAGAACCTCCACCGCCTTTCTTTGCACTAAGAGGAACAGCCTGCAACAAGGTCCAGTGATATTTATTTACCATGGCAACCATATACATTTATAAGTCAAAATGTCACTCCAAAGATAAAGGTAGAGCCTTGAGCAATAATACCATGACATGATCACATGCAAAGCTATTGCCCGTAAAAAATACAAACTCTGAAATATTATACTAATGTGTATAAACTATAAACTAAGGGCATCAAGAAGAGATTGCAATTCAGGAACTACATATCCACAACAATCAATGTAGAGTGCACGCACACACATATACACACTAGAGATCTATATTCTGAGTAAACAAAACACATGCATGCATTGTATCTCTCTCCCAGTACACAGGCAAACATAAACACACAATTGTAGATAGATAGAAATCAGCTACTGAGCTGCGTATACACAATTGTAGTTAAATAGAAATCAGTTGCATATCCAAGAAAATAAGAAAGATATCACCTCAATTTTGCACAAAGCAAAATTTATCTCTATGAGAGAAGCACTGTAAGAACTAAGAAGCAAGGATACAAGTGCAAAGATGTAGGTGCGAAGTATGAGAACACAGAAATTTGACAAATATGAATATATAGGAATTACAGTGTTAAAATATTATAGCATACATAAGTATTAGATGTTCATATTATAAATAATAATCTCTTAAGATACTCAAAATCTATTAATGCATTTTAAATCAAATACATAAATTAATCAAAAGACACATAAGCTTTAGAATTCTCAAAAAGTGTTTATTAGCTTACTTTTCCATTAGCATGCTACTAAAATATTTGTGTTTCACTAGCCCAAAAAAAATTTCTTTGTGTTTGAGTAATGTATCATAACTTTAAGAACTTCATTCTTTCGTATGGTGGACACCATGCCATGTGTACCTGCTAAACTCTAGTCATATTCACCCTCAGCCTCCACCTACTAATATATGGTGATGTGCATCACAACCTCATACGTCAACATTAAACAAGTTTCTACTTAATATTTGTACACATTAAAACAGTACACACATAGCATCTTTCACCTCCTTTTTTCAACAAATACTTTGAGCAAGATTCCGGTGTTCAGAATTAGAACCACCGACCACGTTAACCTTACATATATTAATAATATCAAATAACGATCAATTTGAACATGTAATAGAAATCAGATAACTCAAAATATACTATTGAAGTAACTTACACAATTAAAAAGCATGGGCTGCAAAGTAGAAGGTGACAATACCGCGGCCGGAGACGGTATTTGAGAGTAGAGAACAAAGACCTAAAGTTAACTAAAACGTAGATTGAATCGTCTAAGGGTCAATTGATTAGGGCTTTACAAGGTGATGGTAAATCTTGACTCCTATTTTTCTTTTTATCACTGTGTTAGCTGTGATTTTAATTGCCTTCCATGCAACCACTGCACCCAAAATTCCACCACCCCCCCAAAATCCACGCATGTACCTGGTGCACATTCTGTGAGGAAAATGGCACGCCCTTGCTTGGAAGGTACGTAATAGTGAGTAATTAGAGATTTCTCTATTATCTCAAAAAGATAAAACATATATTACCATTCAGTTAGATAAAAACAATTGTGAATTGAATAATCCTTTTAACATGTGCTATTCTAGAATGCTCAAGGGAGATATATGGTATTAAAAAAGGTACTGAAAACAAAAAAAAAATAACTGTATACCTACAATGTTTTACGGAAGAAACTTGGAATCTATTTAAATATAATTACAAACCTGAATAACACATTGACAAAGTTCAACCACCCCAACTGCAGGCCTTAGCCAACCATGACCCTGAGCAGTGCGCGGTATAATGGCCATCTGCATATTGCGATTAATGCAGAATTAGCAATAAGAGACAAGTTCAACAAAAGTTTAGGCTTTAGCTCGTCTGAATTTGAGTGTTGGGGTATCAACAAGTCAACATCACAAATAAAAGAGAATGCCATATTGGCCCAAAATTGTAAAGATGGTGTCTGATGTACTCAGTCTTATAACAGTGTAGTGTAAAATAGTTATGATCTCCCATGATACATCTATTAGGTGGGTACACAGTACACACAATAACATACACTAAATTGGTGGGGTCGACAGATAGTAAATTGGTAGTACCATTTACAACTTATTTATCTGAGTTCTCTCGTTTAAAGTATTCGTAAACAACTAATGGAGCTTTGTCTAAGGATCATTTGAATCTTGTTAAGAATGAAAAAGAAGATACATTCAAGTATGATCATCATATGAAGAAGTGACATATTCCTCGCCTTTTCCAGTTGACTCTAGCTGCAAATCCAAATGATTAACTTTTTCCATTACTACCTGTCATGTCTAGCTATTACAGTGCAATAAGTTACTTTGTGAAAGTAATACAGACAAAAGACAATTATATCAGCTATAATTTATTAAGCATATTCAACTATGCTGTATGCACGACTGTATGTTGGTAAAAGAACCACCACAGAATTTCAAGGCTTGTTGTGGATTGAGCATTGATGTTGATTACAAGAAACCAGAGTTACTAATACCCTAATCCTTTTGAAAACTATACCAATAAGAACCCTAAGTTTGGTGACCAATAAATCCTAACACCAGTGAGCCAATGCACCATAGAGATGTAAAGAATACAAACAATTTATTTCTCCATTATCAATGTCATCAGAGGTGCACTTTCATGTGTGTGTGTGTGTGTTTTGGCAATTGTATATTTTGGAAATTACTTTCATCAACTCTTCAAGAAGGCGAGGTGCAAGCTCCAATACACGCTTAAAGTCACGCTGCAATTCTGGTGACAAAGCTGCGGTATCACGAGTTAAATGGGCTTGAACCAATAACTCTGTCTGCAATAATAACGAGCCCGTAAGACCACGTACAGCTCAATATAAGGACAAAAAGTACAATAACAGATCCAAAACTATCAGATTCTTGCACCCAATAAACTTTTCTACACGAATTACCTTGACAAGTGCTGGATGCTGCTTCCAAAACTTTGCCTGCTCTTGCTTAATGTTCTTAAGGTCCAAGTTCAACTCACTTCGAACCACCAAAAAAAGCTTCTGAAGAGGTTCACCATCAGACCTACGAACTGGAATCTCCATGTATTCAGCAGCCTTAATGAACACATCCATGACTTTGCTGCAAAATTCAGAATTACAGAGGAATAAATACTATGAATGCATGTGTACCTGCTCAACTACCAAAACCAATTAATCGAATGTTAACGACCAAGGGTATTCACTTTTTCTATAGAAATTAAAATGTTAATGACCAAGGGTATTCACTTTTTCTATAGATTTTAAAAGTACTCCAGAGCTGAATCGCACTTCCTCAAGGGCATGTATATTCACAACACAAGGAGCAATATAAATACTTTATAAATATATAAAAACAGTACAAATTGTCAAAAAAAAATTGCAATTTGAGATGTCGCCTAATTTGCCAAGTTCTTAAACTAAAATGTGGGTGCTGAATCGCACTTCCTCAAGGGCATGTATATTCACAACACAAGGAGCAATATAAATACTTTATAAATATATAAAAACAGTGCAAATTGTCAAAAAAAAATTGCAATTTGAGATGTCGCCTAATTTGCCAAGTTCTTACACTAAAATGTGGGTTCAAACAACCTAACAAGTGTATTCCGTATTCGAAAAGGAAATGCAAGCACCTATGATATCAAAAATATAATACAGAGGCTTATATGACTAAAGGTCTTCAAGGTACAATAAATGTCTCCGAAGAATCAAATTCATGTTAACTGACCAAGTAGCAAGTACTTTATTTTAGGCGTTCACTAGCCTATGAATATAAAAAATCAATGTAATTTCAGCTTATGCAAAAAAAAAAATCTTTAAGACCTTGATATAGGAGATGATACCTTGGGGCCAAGGAAGGCTTCATAAAGTAATAATAAGCTGATAGTGTCTGGTGCATAACATAATTTCCGGTATATTTGGATGACCTTGATAGGTATACAACAGCTACTACCAAGGGCAAAAGAATACAGACTCCTACGATCCAAAGCAACAATATCCCACCAGATGCACCGTCAATATTAAGCAGGAACTGAGGCAGAGCTATTCCCATTTGGAACCCCTATACAGATACATGGTATAGAAAGTTTAATAGACATTGAAACTGAGCCTTTAAGTTGGAACTTCAACAAAAGCATAAAAAGAGGTTGTTCCATGAGAAGGTACATTACTTGTCTGCCATCAGGATGACCATATTTTTCAAAATTCTCACGTGAAACTGGATCTGTCAAAGCTTGATAAGCCTTTGATATGAACTCCACAAAATACTTGTTTGCGTCTGAATAATTTAAAGAACAGTCATATTAAATTTTCCTATTTTAGTTTAGGTAAAACGAAAATAAAAAAGTAGAGAATGTAGTTGGAAAACTATCCAACCTGGATCTGGATTTTTATCAGGATGATATAGTATAGAAAGCTTCCTATAGGCCTTCCTTATTTCAGATTCTGAAGCTCCAGGTTCTAGCCCAAGTATGCTAAATGGCTCGAATACTTGAATCTAACACGCACAAAAAAAAACGTCATAATTATTTTATTCAAACATATGAACTCATTGAATTAGTATATTATTGCCAGATCAACTTTAAGAATGAGACAACGTACAAAATCAACCAAATTATGAAAGCATGACAAACATCAAAATTAAAACCTTTCTTTTATGCATTTACCTCACGACTCATATTTTTTATGTAATAAACAAGGACAGCCAAGACGACCCAAAGCAGCACTAGTGTCATGTTACTGCATGTTGAGAAATTTGATATCTGCAACAGATATTTGGAACAAAAAAAGGCGAATCTCAAGATATAATAATGGAAACCTATATAGGTAAATCATCACTTGCAACAAGGGCAGTAACTCACCCGCTTAAATATTGATCTGCGATACTTTCCAGATCGAGAGCAAACTGAACACTCACAATGGATAGGCTTGGCTTTTTTTGAGGCAGCACGACATAGTTTTAGTATTGTATATGGAACTAAAGGAATTGCCAGCATTGTCAAAATAAAAATTGGAAACAATCCACTATTTTCATCTGAGGTAGCCATGAGAAAATGTTGTATCTGTCAATGTGTAATGCTCACTTTACCTGAAATGGATATTAAATTAATAATTAGCAAATCTGTAAAAATACGTGATGGTAACAAAAGTATCATATTCTATGTAACAGACCATCGCCCATACCAATCTCTTTTAAAAAATTTATGTAATTGTCATTATCCAACCAATCACAACAAGTATCACGAACTCACTAATTATGGATCGTGCCTAGGATGTTATAACATCTCATAGCTTTACATCATTTAAGTTCTTCGAAAGTATTATACCAAATAAAAAGATAGGACTTGTAAAAAATGTGCGAATAAATTAATTGGCAGCAACTAATTAAAGAAATAGATATTCTAAGAATCCTCATATTCGACCTTAACAAGTTACTAAACAATATCCGAAGCACACGTTTTCAGGAGTCAATGATAAACTACTTCATTTAATCCGTGATCACTAAAAAGGATATACCCAGTCAATTTAAACTCCTTTACCCACAATCGTACTCAACTCCTCATTGAAAACACAATTAAAGGTATCAAATATTCAAAACAATCTGTCACAACGTCCAAAGCCTCAACTACATACTTAATTAACAACAGACTACAAAACATAATAAGACAAGTCAAATTCAAGTTTTCTGCAATAATTCTTTCAATCAATAAGTTATCTCGCCAACCAAAAAATGACCTGGCATTCTTATTTACTGTAAATAACAAAACTTAAATTCATACAAAATACCCACACAGATGTGATAAGAAGTAAAATCATATAACAAAACCATATCCAGAGCAAACATTTCCGCAAGTAATATATTTCAATTATTCCATAATAACCTATCATATTCGTACGATCTCATTATACTTCTTTACCTACATTTTTCACTCAACTCCTCATTAAAAACACAAATCAAATACAATAAAAATATCCGCTACAACATCCACATCCTCAATTACACAATGACACATTACGAAACTAAATAAAACAAGTCCAATTCAACACGTTTCACGAAATTCATTCGAAACAACCTCGTAAATTGATAATTTACCGCACAAACCAAACATACCTCTGTAAAACACATTCACCCCAAAATTTACTAAAACTCAAATTCATATAAATGATTAAATTCAATTAAAATCTAATTAAATTTACAGATTAATAATAATAAAATCAAACATATAGCTCAGATCAAAACAACAAAACCTAATAAACATCAATAATCAAACCACAATTCAGTTCATAAATCGAGATTATACATACAAATTGATTATAAACATGAATTAACAAAGCTATATGTGTGTGTCTGTGTGTGAAAATTAGATAAATATACCTGATGAGAGAAGAGTGAGGGTTTATAAAATGTGTGTATGTATTGTGCGTGTGTATATATAGTCGACTTCAGATCCGGAAGCGTAACATGTATGAGCGTATATGTAATGTATGTAGCTTGCTAAATTACATTTTACTACCCAAAGAGTTTTAATTTTTTATTTGTATTCACGAGTTTTGATTTGGTAAGCAAGGATTTCAGATTTATCGGAATAGGGTTACAGAACTCGTTAATCGACCTAAATTGATTAAGTTACCGATTTTAGATTTATCGAAAATGATAATTTATGAAAATAGTAAATCGAAGTATAAATCGGATATTTTACATATAATATTTACTTGCAATTAGCTAACACAAGGTTTGCAAACAAAAATAAGGTAAAAGCACCATCCTATTTTATCACATTGGAAACTTGTATGTCATTTGTCTCTCACCCTATCTTTCTATCCCAAACTCTATCTCGGCCCTCATTTCATAATTGTATTAGTTTCTTTTTCAGCTTCGCTTATGTATAAGTATTAACTAATAAATAAATCGAACAGTCTTTTTTCGCTCCTTCCTCTTCACTCTAGGAAGTACCAAACCGATGAGATTGAAAAGTAAAGATTTTGTGACCCGTTGACCAGTGTTATTAAAAGCGCGCTTAAGCGCTCGCTTAAGCGAGAAGCGATGCGATGTGAGGCTGAAGTGCATCGATTCAATTATGCGATACAAGTTTCCCGAAGCGCACTTTTTGGTGCGCTTTGTGCGTTTAAATGAGATGCAAGAAGCGCAAAAAAACGCGTTTTTTAATTTTATTGACTGGGTTGTTGACTAGGTCTTTGACCGGGTCTTTTTTAAGGAAATGGGTAATAAAAACCCCAAAAAGAGACCGACACAAACGAACGATACAAACAATACACATAGCAATTGTAAAAGATCTGTGCTGAATTATCTTCTTTCTGTTAATCATTTTATTTCTTACATATATATACACGCACATACACATACTGAGTCCTGATTTCTTAGTATATAGTATTGATTCTTGTATATACACGCACATACTGAATCCTGATTTCTCATCTTCTTCTTGATGTTGATTCTTGTACACACACATATTTATAGACACGATAATATATCCATTTATACTGATTACTTGGTGTATATATATACACACACATATTTGTATAAATTATTACTAATTTGTGTAATTTACTACAAATAGATGGCTGATAAAAAAGATGTGGCATAAAAATATGTGCGGGAAGAGATAAAAGGTAGTTTAGTTAAGTTTAGATGTAATTTTTGTGAAAAGAAACATCTGGTGGAGTGTTTAGAATGAAGGAACATCTTATCGGAGGGAAACGAAATGCTAAGAGTTGCCCCAAAGTACTAGAAGAAGTGCGAAAGGAAGTTCAAGATTTCATGGATGCAAAAAAAAAAGCAAAAGAAGTTGTTGATTTGAATGAGTTTGAAGTGGGAGATTCTGATGATGATGTAGTGTTAATGCATCCTCAAGTGTCTGTATGTGGCAGTACGACTACATTTTTATGCAAGCCGCCAAAGATGATATATCCCATGGATGTTTACTTGACTCCAGACCTTGAAACTGCAGTGAGAAAAAAAAGGGAAGCAGCAGCAAATAGATGAAAGGAAAAAAAGAGTTAAGAAAAAAAGCTTGCAAAGCATTTGCAAAATGGATGTACGATGTTGGTATCCCTTTTAATGCGGTTAACTATCCAAGTTTTGACGTTTATGTGGAAGCTCAAGGGTAATACGGACTATGAATGAAACCACCTAGCTATTATGAGGTTAGGGTTCCACTCTTAAAAGAAAAAGTTCAAGATGCAAAACAATTGATGAAAGCACATGAAGCAGAGTGGGTTACCCATGGTTGTTCTTTGATGTGTGATGGCTGGGAAGATCGAAAACATAGAACTCCTTTAAACTTTTTAGTCAACAATCCTAGGGGCATCTTTTTCCTAAATCAATTGATGCATCTAGTGTTACAAAAATAACGTATATGCTATTTGAAGTAATATCTAAGTATGTGGAGATGATTGGTCCAAAAAATATAGTTCAAGTTGTTATGGACAGTGCCTCAAATAATAAAGTCGTTGGAAGAATGTTGATGATCCGATATCCACACTTATTTTGGACACCATGTGGTGCCCACTACATTAATCTCATATTGGAGGACATTTCCAGTATTCAGAGGTTGAACAAATGCATCAAGAAGGCTATGCACTTGAATTCATTTATTTATAAAAAGCCGACAATGGTGAATTTGCTAAGAGAACATACTAGTCAGATGGAGTTATTGAGGCCAACAAAGACACAATTTGCCACATCCTTTTTGACCTTGTCCAGGATTAACAAACAGAAAATTAATATCCGAAATATGTTCTTGTCAGAAAAATGGCTAAAGAGCAATTACGCCAAGGATCTTGTTGGACGTAAGATTGTTTGTTTTGTTAACCAAGCAAGAATCTGGAACACTGTTTTTTGTTCTCTTAAGGTATCAGGCCCTCTTGTGAAGGTCCTTCGATTGGTTGACGATGAAAAAAGACCATCCATGGGTTACATTATGAAGCTATGGATAGGGCCAAAGAAACGATTGCGTGGTCTTTGGAACATAATACCGAGAAATATAAGAGCTTCTTTGAAATCATTGATAAGAGATGGGATGTGCAACTCCATCAACCTTTGCACGCAGCTGCATATTATCTCAATCCGGACTACTACTACAAAAATCCAAACATTAAGAATGATGGAGAATTATCATTAGGTTTGTACAAGCATATTGAGAGAATGCTCGATGTTGACGTGCAAGACAAGATTGGAGATCAATTGGAATTATATAAGAGAGCAGAAGGTTTCTTTGGCTTACTAATGGTTGTTCGACAAAGATCACAAAAATCTCGTGGTAAAATTTTAAAAGATACCTGGTAACTTACAAAAATATAACAATCGCTTTTAATTGTACGATTATTTATATCCTTTATTTCTTGTCTAGCTGCCTGGTAGAGTTCCTACGATAAACAGACTCCGAAATTGCAAAACTTTGTCATTCGAATTATTGGCTTAACTTGTAGCTCATCCGGAAGAGAGAGAAATTGAAGTGTATTTGAGCATGTAAGTAACATTTTAACTCTATTTAAACCACCTGCCACCATCTGAAATCAGTATAGACTACAAATAACTTATTATTTTATTAAACCTTATTTGTAGCTTCACAGCAAAAAAAGAAATCGACTTGCACAACAAAAGTTGAACGATTTGGTGTTCGTCAAATATAATAGAGCTTCAAGGCGTAGATATGAACTTCGTGATAAAATTGATCCCATCTTGTTAAATGAGATTGATGATAACAATGAATGGCTGGTTGGTAAGGTTGACGGAGAAAGCGACGAAGAAAATGATGACTATGTTTTTTCCAAAGAAGATGGGTTAACTTACAGGGATGTTGCTAAAGCTTCTGGAACAGCAGAACCTCGTGATAATTCTAGGTAAAATAATTAAAAAATATGATAATTTATACTTAAGTAATTAATTTACTTATTGTTTAAGTATTTTGTACTTGTTTGATATGTATATTATCATTACCATGGGTCAAATACCTCTCGTAGAAACAAAAATAGAAAAAAAACCATTTAATCATCATCTAAAAGGCGTTTAGTTGATGAAAGTGAAGACGGTGAAGATGAAGATTCTGAAAATCTTCAAGAAGATGAAGAGCCTGATGATGATGATTTTTATTTTATATTAATGATGATCCTTAGTTTTTGTAAAGTTATTAACTATTAAGAAGTCCAGGACTATTTTATGGAACTTTTAGTAGATCCTCTATATTTATTTTATTACAAAGACTTCATGTTTTTGCCCTGAACTTGAAGCCAAATATTATTAACATATTTTATGACAATCTAATTTGCTCATTACATGTTAAATTTATGGCTATACATTTTTTCAAGATGTTGCAAAAAAAAATTCAAAGAGTGCGCCTCTCGCATTGCGGTTCTCGCTTATGCTTCAAGAAGTCTTTGCGCTTCAGTGCACATCTCGCGTTTAACAACACTGCCGTTGACTATTGTTTTGACCCAATTTTAACCCGATACTATAAAATCATATTATGCATCAATTCACTTTACTTTATTAATATCGGGATGATGAATATGTCAGCCGATAACTATAAAAATTGTTATAATTAAGAAATTTATTATATTTGAGAAGATTATTTATGATGAGTTGTACTTTAGAATGTGTGATGACAAAAAATGTGTAATGAAATATAATGAAAAAAATTTAATAGCGAATAATGTTATAATGAAAACAAAGATGTCAATGTTATCATGCTTTTTCTTGATTATTAATATCATATTCATAACCTATCATTTTCAAGTAAGATCATCATAATACAGTAATGATGAGTAATTTTCATAATACCCAAAATCGTTATAGTTGCGTAATAATATGTAAATTAATATTTCGACGTAAATTTACATTCAATTAAATTTTTTAACAATATTTCTGAATGAAAAATTATTAATTTAATTGGTTGTCATTTCTTTTCACTTATGTTCACTTATTTGTTGAGGTGATTAATATGAATAATGTTGTTTAAGAAATAAAATTATAGTGGAATCAAAAGGTCTTCATACAACCGAGAACTTGAAACCACAAATAGAAGTAAAAAGTAAACTAGTACTAATTAACTACCTTACATAATACCGAGATAATGTGACCACCGATAAAGAATCATTAGACAAGTGAAACGAGAAAATAAGTCTATATCATAATCGCTAAACATCCAAAATATCATGTTGATTATTTCCTACTCCGCAGTACGCTCCTCTTTTGAGTTGTCATAATTTTGGCATTATATGGGTCATTTCTTATCTACGCAGTGCACTCATCTTTTGTGTTGTCATGATTTTAATCTTCCCTTTTTAACATTTAAACTCTTCCTTATTCTAGTGATATGTCCATAATCAAAGACGGGAGACAATGGTGGTGAAGGGTCAATTACTTTTCCCTCTCCAAAATTATCTAACATCTTAAACTCTGGGTATGGGAGTGTCATGTCCATGTCCCTGAATAATCTACAAATCACCGATCCAGTAGCTTGTATTAGAGAGGTTTGGTTGTCAAAATCGTATAAATATTTTATTTTTTATATTTCGTTGAAGAACACAATGTAAATAAATAAGCATATTATTTAAAAAAAATGTACGTGAATAGAAATGACTTTAATTGTTTAATTTAGCATAAATATAAATTGTTAATGAAATTTTGAATCGGGTTAAAACAAAAATAATTAAAAATAAAAGATCATGTTGATAAAACAAAAATAATTGATAAAAAAATAGATCGTATTTTTTTAAAATTCGTTGAATTTTATAGAAAATTACGACAAACATCTACAAAGTTGAAGATTCATATCTTCGATCAATTTATTCACTCTCTAATTTCAATATACTTCTAAGTTCCAACCCACAAATGTATTAATATATGTTTTATATTAAAATAATATAATGAGATTTCAACTAGTCATTTACTTGAATTTACTGTACCAACATAAATCTATTAATATCTTTCTTACCAAAATTATGAAATTTAGAATATAATGCAAAATGAGATTCGACTAAAAATTTACTTTAAATTAACATTTGTCTTTAGAATTAATGTATACTTACATTTGGGTTGGGCGCAAAATTTAAAAAAAATGATAAAGTAGTGGAGTAAAATTAAAAAAATGAGTAAAGTAGTGGGACCGATTAATATTATATGTATAAAGTGGGTATAGTGAAGAGAAATAGTGAATTTAGTTATTTTAAAAATTATAAGAACTTTACTATTTTTGGAGAATTTTGAAATATAAACAATTGAAAAGGACATCCCAAAAAGAAAGTGTAAACAAATGGGAGGGAAAGATGAGGTATTATACTTTTGGATCCGATTAAAAGAATTTAAATCAATAAAAATCATAATTAAATATGTTGGATCTTATATATGTTCTCAATATAATTCATGTAATATACATATAACTTTTTATCTTTTCAATCCAATCGTCTATAAAAGAAATGTATTAATATAATTGAATATGTTTGATCATATAGTAAAAATTTGTCAACACTATATACATACAAACTTTAAATTTTTACCGAAAATTTTACATAATTTCATAATTCATCATCATTATCATAGTCACTAGTAAAACATTTATTGAAGAGTTATTATGTTCAATAATTGCCTCAAAAACAAGTTTTAGTGATCTTGAATAATGAATAAAACTTGATATAATATAAATAATTGTAACTCATTATTTAACCCAAAAAAGTTTTTACTTCTATATAAATATTTCATATTTTAAATTAAAATAATAATTATAATGTTCAAAAATAAGTTGCCAAACTTGTATACAAATAAAAAAATTAAATAAAAGAAAACATGTTTTAAAAAATTATTGATTATTATTCTTATAAGGAAAATACTTGGTATACAAAATTGGATACACAATTTTGAACAAAATGACATGTATTATATTTTAATTGGAATGACCCATGAATTCATATCGACAACCCAATTAAAACATTTCCACGTTAGTTATATATCATTCTGTACACAATTATGTACATGTAGGATTGCTCTCCTTGTAACCCCAAAATTCACTCAAAGTACGACTTTCATTAGCTTTCACTAGTGGAAGTTCTCTAATAGTTTCTTCTTCTTTTTTATTCTTAATTCATCTCTTATTTTTCTTGAATAAATTCCGAATTTATTTAGATTTTGTTAGGTCTTTCTTTGTGATAGTCTGATTTTTATTTTTATGTTGTTCATTAAGTCTCGGATTACAAATTCGCGGGATTTTTATGGTGTTGATTTAATACTAAAGATTTTTATAGTGATACATTTATGATCGAATGCTTAGAATAACATTTGAAATGTTACAAAATGTATATATCATTTCAAAAAATTATCGAGTTAATTATCCATAAGGAAGGATTCTACATCGATATGATTATGTGTTTGTTAAATTTCGATTAAATAATTTTAGAAGTTCTAAATTGATATCCAAAATGGATTTGAAATGTCACATGTCATGATCTAAATAGACGTAAATCAATTAACAATAGTGAACTCCCTATATTAACGTAAAATTAACCAATAAAATTATATCAAATTGCCAAGTCAGTAATGCCATATTATTTGATAACAAATTTTGATACCCAAATTAAGAGCTCTAGTAGTACGCATTTCGATTATAATATATCTGTAAATTCCGTGTGATTTTTTTATTGAATTATTTTTCTTTTTCAATAAATAAAATAAAGATAGTTGTTATTAAATGCAAGAAAAATTATAAATTCACACCAATTTGTACTATATTATTATTAATAGAACACCCTCTATTTGGTAGTTATTGGTCGGTACAATTGTTTGGTACAACAAATAACAACCGTCAGATCTAAAGACAAATAGATTGAAAGTGTTGGATATAACAATAAAATAATATATATTAATATTAAACTACTCTCACAGGTTCAGTGTTCGAATCTCGTCAACATCGTATTATATTTAAACTTTTATATTTTTTATTTTTAACAATTTTTACCGGTTCAAGATTTGAGTACCTTAAATAACATATTATATATTGTATTATTTATTTTCAGTCAAATCTCAAATTATCATAAAACATATATCATTATAACTTATAATGTTATCCAATTTATTTTTCAATTATTAAAAATATATATTAATATATTAATAATTTTAAGATAAAATATATTATTAAAAATTATTCGAGTCTTAAAAACAATCTGTGCATCGTAGGGTTATGGGTAGTAAAATTTAAAGAAGAACATACAAAGTAGATTTTTTAACACAATAAAAAAAACCCTTAATACCGAGTAAATTGCCAGTTGTGTACTTGAAGTTCACTTTAATGCACTTTGTGTACCTATAATTTGGTATCTAGCAAATTGCATGCTGAAGTTATGAAAAACTAGTAAAATGCATACTTCCGTTAGTCAGAGTAAACACTGTTAGCTTGAATGAGGTTAAATTGGTCATTCTTGTTCAATGAATACACTGTCACTCCATTAGTGTTGGGCTATCTGACCACATGAATTACAAATAAAAAAACATAACAATTACAAGAAAATTAATTTATTTTAAATATCTCTACCATAACATTCAACTCAATTATATAATATTTTATTATTAATATAATGTGCGAAAAATGAACATTATACCATTATATCCAATTATTCATTACAAATAACAAATTATAATATTATATATTTTTTTTTTATCCAACAAATTCTAAGAGGTTAAAATAAAATAAACTGAAGTATCAAGTAATTTTACTCACAAGTCGAACCGTTAAACTCCATTAAAAACAGGGACCTCTGTATTAATCCTTTGTTGATAAAGTATAATATAAAAATAACGTGATGCGGGAGATTTTGAGATATTTTACGAGATCATGATACTTGATATTTGAGATCCATTTTGAGACTTATTTTGAGAACTTTTAAGCATTTGCCATCCAATTTAATTATCGAAATCTTTTGGCGCCTCATACAGTCACCTTCAATGTTTTTCATAATGTAAATATCTTATTTAACTACTGTTATGAACATGTTACAGACCGACAACAATTTTTGTTATTTTTAATATGTGAAATTATTTTTCTTAAATTTTATTTTAAATATAAAATTTGAAAGGATATCTTCGATATATTATTTATTTTGGTATTTGTACGATTAAAAATAAAATTAAGTACACATAAATCCTCTCCATTAGGACATGAATTTAATTGATCCAAATCAAAGTCAAACTAGCAAAAAGCATGTCTTTTAAAACAGATAAAAGAGATATTCCATTTTTGCAGAAATATCAAAACTATATCTTTATGGAATATATCTCAAGGCAATATGATCAAAGAAAAATTATCAAAATATGATATTTCCTAGATCTGTGTTGCAACAGGAATATGGAAACATGCTCGAATAAGGAATATATCAGAAATATTCTTTAGAGGTCTCGTGATATATCAAAAATATTTAACTCTTCGCTCAAAAATATATTCTCACATCAATCAAAAAGAGTTTTATTCAAAGTTTATTATTATTCATGGTTGGAATATTAATATCCAGTTCTGCAACTCATTATAAATACTAATAGTAATTTTCTTCAGTTTCGTAAAATCAGCACTTCTCGGAGAAAATTATTCAAAAATACTCAATCACGTTTCCTATCATCCAAATATATTTTATATATTAGGAAATATATTTTAAGTATTTATCCAAGTCAAAACTTTGGTCAAAAGATCCATGTCCTTCATTTCAAGACCAATGGTATTTTTACTCGGAAGAAAAGGCTGACAGAACAGTTTTATTTTAGATAAAATACTTCCACATGCTAGAATGACTTGAAATTTTGTATGAATCATTTAAATGGTATTTTCTAAGTATGGTAAAAATTTCATAACATTCAGAGAATTTTTGTCCGGGCACAAAAATCGAGGCAGTTGGTCCCACAGTTGACCACGTTTGACCTAGTTACCATTGACCCAGGTTGACCAAAACTTGCAGGACATCATTTTATATTATTTAATTAATTATCATATTTTATGGTATTTATTTAAGAGTTTTTAAGGTGGTCATAATTAATGGTGTTTAATCCTTAATTAAAGTGAATAAACAATAATTAAAAGAAAAAGGAAAATATATATTTATTTAAATATATCAGCTGGGTTTTTGAACCCATAAAGTTGTTTGTCTCATACGTCAACTTGCAAAGAAACACACTTTGCTTTCCATGTCATCAATCCAAGTGACATACACCATCCATTTTCCTCAAATCTCCGCCATTCAATCCACACAACTTCTCCTATAAATAAACTCCCACCCCAACCCATTTTCTTCAAGCTAAAGAGCCACAAAGTTGCTGTGATTTTTTCAAGAAATGTTTCTCTTCATCTCTTTCAATTTCTATACACACAATTCTTCTCAAAAACCTTCTCTCTCTTCTATATACTTACATATATACAAGGTTTTTGAAACTCAAGCTTAGCTTCACCCAACTAAGCTTTATCCCACCAAGTGAGCTCATCCACTACCACTTCCCGGCCTCCCGAAGGGCTGCCCAAGTTCGACCAAAGTGTCAAAATCCGGACAAACCTCCGGCGAATTTTTTCAACGAACTTTTCCGACCGTTCTTCAAATGGTAACTTTTAGCTTCTTATTTGAGTACTTTTTATTTTAGCTTTATATTTAACTTCTCTACTTCATCTTAAGCTCTAATACAAGATCTCTTATAAAAAAAGTTCTCAAGAGAAAAGAGAACTACGATTCGAACTCGGAATTCGAATAAGTACTTGATCTTCAAAAAATCATTTCATCAAGAAGTTCTATAAAGATAAGTACTTAATCTCCAATAAAGCAGATATTCGTCCGAAAAACTAGCATTCGTATCCGAAATAAAGCAGATATTATCTGTATCCGAAATAAAGCGGATATTATCCGTATTCGAATCTGACGATTGCAGATACGGATACGGATATAGGCATATTCGTATCCGATAATATCTGAATCCGATTAAATATATAATATTCAAATATTTATATAATTTAAAATTTATTATATTAAATTTATATTGTATGTATGTGTATATAAAATTTATATAAACATAATATTTAAATATTATGTTTATATAATTGTAAAAACAATATTGATATATATAAAAAAATAATTTGAGTTCAACAATTTAAAGATAACAAATATATTGAAAAGATAAATAAAATTAATTATTTAATAAATTAAAATAGGATTAAATCACTTTAAATCTTATTTTAATATTTCAAAATAAAATTTAAATTTTTACTGTATTTTTTTCTTTTTTTTGCATTTTTAATATAAAAATAAAAAATCTGATTGAAAATCGGATTCGGATCCGGATATTATCCGTATCCGGATAGTATTCGTCGGATTCGGATTCGGATATTATTCTTTAAAAATTTCCGGATACGGATACGAATTCGAATTTCGGATCCGGATACGGATATAGGTAGATCTGTATCCGAATTATCCGTTTGACAACTCTAAGTGAGATTTAAATTTGACACAAGTACACGAGTTAGCCAATTATTTTCACGCTCTTTAATTGGATCTTGGCTAACAAATATCCGTGCACATAAAATAATTACGAAGCATAGTTTAATCCCTTCTAACATCTTTAGTGTTCCGGGGGATTATAACTCGATCTATAAACTCTTCGTAATTTGTCAAATATCAAAATGGATTAAGTTCACAAGTTAACCAATTATTTTTACTCTATTTAATTGGATCTTGGCTAACAAATATCGTGCACATAAAATATTACGAAGCATAGTTTAATCCCTTCTAACAAGTGTTGTAAAAAGCGCAAATCGGACCTAAGCGGTGATGTCACCTTCTAGCGCTAAAGCACTAAAGCGGGCGCTTAAGCGATTTTAAAAGCGGACGCTTAATCGGATTATAAATAAAAAAATAAATGTGTATATATTAAAGTAATGAATATTTTTTTAATAAAGAGATAACATTCACGTATTATAATAAATCAATAAAATAATCATGCACGAAGTCATAATCAACTTAAAAAATACAAGTAACATTTAAAAATATCAAATCATACCTTTTTAAAAAATAAAATTTATTTTTTTCTAATTATATTTAATTCCTCTTTTAATTAGTCAAAAACCGCTTAATCGGTCAAAATCCACTGAATTCCGCTTAGAGCCGCTTAAATTTTATTAAACGCTTAAATATCCGATTTTGCACTAATCCAAGCGCTTTGACCTCCAATTCCTCTTAAGCCCCCGCTTAAGCGTCCGCTTAATGCGCTTTTACAACACAGCTTCTTACATCTTTAGTTATCCGGGGGATTATAACTCGATCTATAAACACTTCGTAATCATCCGTTATTTAAAGACGAATCAAATCCACGAGTTAGCCAATTATTTTTACGCTCTTTAATTAGATCTTGGCTAACACATATCGTGTATATAAACAATTACGAGACATATCGTATAAGCCCCCTCTAACATCTTTCAGTGTTTCGTGAGGTTCTTATTCGACATATATAAACTACTCGTAATTATTCGTCTAAACTTCAAAAGCACGATCTTACGCCAATTACTTGCACTTCTCTTATTTCTATCTTGGCTAAGACTCATAAAACTTATACAAGTGCTTGAAGTTAAAAGTATACTTTGACTACATAATTGTCAAAACATAAGTATACTAAAATCCTTAAGCCTACGAGCGTAAATGATAAGTTACAATTCCGAGATTGTAACTAAAGTATTCTTCGATTTATAAATACGTAATCGAAAGAAGAAGAATACTAAAGAAGTCATAAGTTATAAGTGCTCTATATAAAAGACTTCTCATATTACTCCACAACTTCATTTAATCTATAAAGGAGTTATTATAAAAATACTTGGACTACCATTAATTATCTTAAGTCAAGTATTCCTATTTGAATAGTATACTATTTGTGGGCTAGTACCGTAATATACTAGTTCAAAACAAATCTTTCTCTACTTGTTTTGTTTCGTGGATTATCTTATTAGTTTTGTAGTGAGGTGAAGTGATGTGAGGTGATTCTCGTTTTAAGACCCAAGTCTTAAACGTACTAACGGGGAGTTAGCAGTCTTCGCACCGTGAGGAAGAGGAAAGACCCAAGACCGGATCACTAAGATCCAAGACTGACAAAAGCTAAGGAAGCCAAGTCCACACAAAGGTTCTACAACAACTTTGAAGAAATAGCGGGGAGTTATTGTCTAAGATAAGTTGTGTAGGTTTTACATTTATTTTGAGGTGGTGACCCTTGTGTTACGCACCAAGACAAATACTTGTAAGGGTGTAAATGCTTCTCCGCCTACTAAAGGAGCGATTTTATTATAAGGGAAAATCCCGAGTTCGGGAGAGGAGCTCGGGGACTGGAGTAGGGGTGAGCGAATCTATTAGAGGTTGCGCCATCGCGAACCAGGATAAAATCACTGTGTGGTATTTTATTTCCTTGCACTTTATTTTTCCGCACATATAAACTGCATAACCACTCAGTAAAGTTTTAAAAAGGGATAAATTATCTTAAAACGCGATAACAATTTTTAAATTAGTAATTAAGCTATTCAACCCCCCTTCTAGCTTAAAATAGCCCTCTTACGGGACCTTACAATTGGTATCAAAGCTAGTTGACCCATACTGTGAATTTGGGCATACCACCTATGGGAACTCTGCTTGGTGAATGAGTCACCGAAGCCAGGATCTCCGACCATAGGGTGGCGGTAGATCGGTGGATACGATTACCGGATGGTCTGATAGGTACCATTGTATGGTGACATGGGTTGGACCCATGACCATGCACAATTGGTGTCATAACGGTGTTTTTTAACGTGTTTGTTAAGTGATTTGAAGATTTACAGGCACAACAAAAATTGATCCGGAATGGCGCATATTAATCCCGTTGGATGTGGTGAAGGTCTATCTAGCTCACGACCTCCTCGATTTGATGGCACCAACTTTGCAACATGAAAAACGAGGTGTAGCATTTATGCTAGATCTCAAGGAGTCAAAGTTTGGATGGCTATCGAAGACGGTGTTCGCATTCCTACCAAAACTATCGATGACATCATCGTCGAAAAGAAGGTTAGTGAATACAACTTAGAGGAAGAAGCCATAATGAATATAGCCGCAAAGGCGGAAATGGTTCTCACAAGTGCACTTGCAGAAAAAGAATATAAAAGAGTAAATAATTGCAAGTCGACACAAGAAATGTGGAACAAATTAGTGGTAACCTGTGAAGGAACCACTGATATAAAGGATTCTCGGATGGATACATTGATCCAAGAATACGAGAACTTTAAACTCCAAGAAAGAGAAAATATCATCGATATGGAAACAAGATTTACTCGTATTATCGATGAATTATCTCAACTTGGAAAGAAATACTCAAAATGAAAAAAATAGAAGAGTGCTCAAAAATCTACGTCCTAGTTGGAAGGTTAAAGTCACTACTATAAAAGAGATGCACAACTTAAATGAACATAAGATTGATAACCTATTCGGAAATCTTCGTGCTTACGAAGAAGATAATATTCCGGAAAAGGTTGCTCCAAAAGTGGAGGATAAAAATAAAAATATGGCTCTAAAGTCCATTTTAATTGATGAAGATGAAAATGACGAGGAGTTAAACGAGGAACTCCAAAATCTCGATGAGAGTGAAATTGCTCTACTCACGAGACAACTTCGTCGTGTACTTCAAAGCAAAGCTCAAAGATACAGAAAAGGCTTCCTAGAATCAAATAATCAACAAAGAGTTTTTAACTCTAACGGAATGCCAAATTACTCTCAAAATTATTCTACCAACTATAAGAGTAATTATCTGTCAATGAGCTACAATAAAGGCGAAGTCAATCAAAATATAAATACCTATAGTAATGCTAATGCCTCTACAAACCATCCTGTTTACACTCCTCCAAAACCTAAAGATCCATATCCGGAGGAAACACAAGATATGTGTTTCTAGTGTAAACAACCCGGTCATTATAACAGAGAATGTCCTAAACTTTCAAAGGGACGAAGTCTCGTGGCCGAAAATGGTTGGGATCTAAGTGAAGATGAAGAAGCTCCAGAAGCTAGTGAAGAAATGGTCAATCTATGCTTAATGGCTCTCGGAGATGAAACTACCTCAACGGAAATCTCCTCTTCAAATCAAGAGGTAACATCTAACTATGTCTCAATTAAATCTTTATTAGATGAATCTAATTTATCTCTCGTAGATATGAATAAGCATGATTTAATTGAACTTGTAGTAAGTTATAAAAATAAATATAAAGATGTTGAACAAAGGTTTCACTTGTTATGGTCCGATAAGATGAAAATTGAGGAAATTCATCATACTCAAAATAAAGAATATACTCGGATGATGGACTCAAAAGTCCAAGATGAGAATGAGATTACATCTCTAAAAGATCAAAACCATCTCTTCAAGATTGAGGTAAATAAACTTCAAGAAAATATACTCAATCTTGAAACGGAGAATATATCATTAATTCTCAAAGACGCAGAGATGGAACGTGAAAAGATACAATTGAATGATAATATTTATAAACTTCACGTCGATCTATTGAACTTAAAGATCCTAAATGAATCAAATGTTTAAGATAAAGAAACATCTTATAAAGAAAATCTTGATAAAGAAAATGAGCTATTAGAAACCAATGAGCTTAAAAGTAAAGCTCTAAGGTTAAAGGAAGAAAATTATAAACTCATAGCTCAAGTTAAGGATCAAGAAAGAATCCTTAACAACAAGATTGATGCCTTAAAGAAAGAAAATGAAAATCTTGAAGAAGTCATTCAAAGATTTACAAAAGGCAATAAGATGTTGGATCAAATGGTGCATACAAAAACCTCATATAATCATGAAGGTTTGGGATATAATAAGAATTCTCCTCCTAAAGGAAATACTTGGAGATTTGTATCACCAATAAAGACTTCACCCGAATCACCATCTTATAAATGTTCTTATTGCAATAAAATGGGACATGCCATTCAATATTGCAAATTCAAGAATGATGAAATTAAGGGGAAGCATGTATGGATTCACAAGGAATCATACAAGAAAGATGATAAGCATGTGCCTCACAAAAATATGGAATATAAGAATCCAAGACAACAATGGTCTCATCAACCAACTATGTTTCAAGATAGAAACACACAATATCATGTAAATGGTAATGCATTTAGAAGGCAACAACCTCTTAGTAGAAATGCTTATGCTACTTACCATGCTAATAATAGATATAATGTTTATCATGCTCCATCAAGATTTCATGATAGCTCTAGGTATTATCAACCTCAAACTAGGCCTCATGCATCTAGAAATATTTATATGCCTAATGATAATTATACCATGCCTAGATTCTTTCATAAATCAAATGTTATATATGATGTACTAACCCCAGGACCCTCAAGACAAAGGGGTACCTATAAATTTAACTAATCATGTATGTAGGTTTGTCTTGCCGCGAAACAAGACATATGGTACCTTGATAGTTGATGTTCAAGACATATGACCGGTAACAATTCACTATTGAACAACATTAAAAAGGTTACCGCTGGAAGCGTAACATTTGGTGATAGTAGTAAAGGAAACATTGTCGGCATCGGAGATATCGGAAATGGGAAAGTTAAAATTTCCGACGTTCAATTGGTCACCGGGTTAAAGTACAATCTTCTCTCCATTAGTCAATTATGCGACAATGATTACAAGGTAATTTTCAACACTACTCATTATTCTATATTAGATAAATTTGGAAAGTTGGTTCTCACTTGCCCCAGAAATAAAATGTTTATACATGTGACATGAGCAAGCAAGTGAACATGTGCCTAATCACTATAAATGATGATCCATGACTATGGCATCGAAGATTAGGACATGCCAACATGAAGTTGATAAAGAATATATCAACTAAAGACCATGTCCGAGGTATACCAAAACTAAACTATCATAAAGATCATACTTGTGAAGCTTCCGAAGTTGGAAAACAAATTCGAGCTTCTCACAAAGCAAAGTTTATGGTATCTACCTCGAGACCTCTCGAGCTACTACATATGGATCTTATTGGTCCGGTTCCAATACAAAGTCTCGGAGGCTGCTCATATACGTTGGTAGTTGTGGATGATTATTCACGATTTACATGGACTGAATTTCTCAAAGCCAAAAGTGATGCTTTTGAATCCTTTTAATCTTTATGTAAAAGGATTCAAAATCAACAAAATAAAACCATAGTCTATATAAGGACTGATCATGGTAAAGAATTTGAAAATTCTAGTTTCATCAACTTTTGTGATGAACATGGCATCACACATAATGTTTCCGCTCCATACACTCCTCAATCCAACGGAGTAGTTGAACGGAAAAATAGAACACTCCAAGAAATGGCTAGCACAATGCTAAATGAATATCGTCGACCTAAATATTTTTGGGCCGAGGCTATGTCAACCGCTTGCCATATTCTTAATCGGGTTTTGATACGACCTATAAAACAAAAGACTCCTTACGAGCTATATTTTGGCAAAACTCCGTAACTAAGCTACTTTCGAGTATTCGGAAGCAAGTGCTTCATATTAAATTCAAAAGAGTACCTTACGAAGTTTGATCCTAAATCAAACGAAGGTATATTTCTTGGATACTCGAACAATAGTAAAGCTTACCGAGTGTTTAACCTCAAATCGCTTGTGGTAGAAGAATCTATGAATGTCGCTTTTGATGAAAGTAAACCACCGGCGAAATAAAGATCTTGTTGACCAAGAAAATGTTGAACAAGATGATATTGAAAAGGTTATTTGACAATTCGAAAATATGGATCTCGGGACTCCCGTACATAAAAATCCATTAAAATTGGACGAAAAGGAAGATGAACTTCCTAAAGCAATTCCCACTATAAAAAGTCATCCACTAGATAATGTGCTTGGAGACTTAAGGAAGGGAGTTCAAACGCGGTCACAAGTTCAAAACGTTGTGAATCATCTTAGTATTCTATCTCAAATAGAAGCTAAGACCGCGAAAGAGGCTTTATTATACGAGGATTGGATTTCTGCTATGCAAGATGAATTGCTCCAATTTACTCGTAGTAAAGTGTGGGAACTTGTCCCTAAGCCTCATGATACTTCCATAATTGGTACAAAATGGGTATTTCGAAATAAATTAGATGAAAATGGAATGGTAGTACGAAATAAAGTAAGATTAGTTGCACAAGGATATACCCAAATGGAAGGTATAGACTTTGATGAAACATATGCACCGGTAGCAAGAATTGAATCAATTCGAATGCTATTGGCTTATGCTTGTCATAAAAATTTCAAAGTCTATCAAATGGATGTGAAATCTGCATTCTTAAACGGGATTTTGGAAGAGGAAGTATATGTGAAACAACCTCCCGGATTTGAAAATGCAACACATCGCGATTATGTCTATAAATTATATAAAGCTCTATATGGCTTAAAATAAGCCCCAAGAGCATGGTACGAAAGGTTGAGCAAGTTCCTACTAGATAATAAATTTAAGATGGGAACGGCCGATAAAACCTTATTTACAAGGCAAGAAAAAGATGATATATTGCTCGTACAAATATACGTAGATGACATCATATTTGGTTAAACAAATGATGCATTATGTAAAGAATTCTCTGAAAATATGAGTAAAGAATTCGAGATGAGTATGATGGGAGAATTAAACTTCTTTTTGGGATTGCAAATAAGGCAATCTGATGAAGGCATCCATATCTCTCAATCTAAGTATTGTAAAGAGATGTTGAAAAAATTTGAAATGGATAATGCCAAACCCATCTCTACTCCTATGTCTACATTCGATAAATTTATGGAAGATCCAAAAGGAATTCCCGTAGACACAAAGAAATATTGAGGAATGATCGGTAGCTTGCTCTATAAAAATGCAAGTCGTCCCGATATTCAATATAGTGTTTGTAAGTGTGCTAGGTTTCAAGTAGCACCAAAAGAATCTCATTTATCTGCGGTAAAAAGGATATCAAGATATCTTAAAGGAACCACTGATGTTGGTCTTTGGTATCCAAAAGGAATACCATTTGACTTAGTATGTTTTTCTGATTCGGACTATGCTGGGCATTTAGTCGACAGAAAAAGTACTAGTGATACTTGTCAGTTTCTCGGTGGATGTTTAGTTTCTTGGTTTTCAAAGAAACAAAATTCCGTATCCATCTCAACAACCGAGGCTGAGTATATAGCAGCTGCAAAGTGTTGTGCTCAAATACTGTGGATGAAGCAAACACTAGCTGACTATAATTTAAAATTTGATGTAATCTCAATCTTATGTGATAATACGAGCGCTATTGATCTTAGCAAAAATCATGTATTACATTCAAGATCTAAACATATAAATGTGAGACATCATTTTTACGTGATCATGTCAATAAAGGCGATATAAAAATGACTCATATTGATACTGAGATCAATCTCACTGACATATTCACAAAACCATTAAATTCCGAAAGATTCACTAAACTCCGCTTGGATTTAGGAATGTTGGAATCTGTGAAATAATGGTTTATATAAAGAAAAGTTGAGAATTATAAAGAAATCTCAACGATAAAGGATATTTTCCCGATCAAGTTATTAAGTTTGTCTAAAACTCAGATTTATCAATAAAGAAATTTATCAATCGGGTTAAGATAACTTAAATAGCCCAGATTAACCAGGAAAATAAACTTAATCGAGTGAATAATTATTATTCCATGAGATTTATAAATATATAGAAGTCTCTCTCATATAAATTAATTTCAGTCATTTATAGTTATATATATACCTATTTTAGTATTAAATATACATACATATATATATATATATTTATATATATTCTTATATATCCACTTACAGATAAATACATAAATGTATGTTATTCTTGTTTTCCAAAAGTATATATATATATATATATATATAAATAATTTCTGTAATATAAAAATGTTTTCTTGAAAAATATTTTTACAAAATATATATTTCAGCAAAAATTATATAAGGATAGATATATAGTAATACAACTATTTAAAAATAGTTTTATATAAATATATATTTTCTGGATTAAATTTTGTATTTTTCCAGCCCAAACAGAAATTAGGTCTGGCCCAATACTATATATAAGCCCATACATTTTTACAAGTAAATAAGTATTTTTCAAAATAAATTCAGCTTATTTTACCAGCCCAACACATTTTTAATCAATAAGCCCAGTCTCTATTCAATCTCAGCCATTCATCCATAACCTTAACTAATCCTGATCGTTGATTTAATAAAATATATATACAAAACACTGTTTTGTACAGTACCATTCATGCGATTCAGTTTTTACCCTAATTCACTTTCCTCTCGCCTCTTCTCTCTCTCCTTCTTCGAAACCCTAGATCTAATTCTCGATATTTCTTCAAATCTTCGATGCATTATAATCAGATACTATACTTACATCATTGTTCGTACTCAGTTTATACATTTTTGATACACTTCTTTTAGGTTGGTAACATTAAACTGAGTTTGATGATAAAAATCGTCGATTTGTACATAAATCAGACGAGAATCATCGATTCAAATATTCAATTGATCAATATATATAAATATACTTTCATTATTGTTTGATTAATCGATTTTCAAAACCCTAACCTAATTTTTTTTGAGTTGATAAACTGGAGAAGACGGAAAAAGGAAAGTTTTTTTAATTAACAAGTCCATTGTATTTAAAATTCATGGAACAAATGTGCTTGGTTGAAGTTAAAATCTGTGATTGAAGTGAATTATTGAGGTCTCTGTGAAATTGTTTGTTTAAGTATGAATTATTGAGGTCTCTGTGAAATTGCTTGTTTAATTATGAAATTCAAAAGAAAAATGGTGTAAGCTTTACTGATAATTGGATAAATGTTGATGACAGCTGTGAAAATAGATTATTATTTATGTGCTAAATAACTTTAGTCCAGAATATTCAGTGTCCTGGTTGATTTGATTAGAAGTCCCTTGATGATCTTAAAACATGTTCTGTGTATTTCATAAATCCTTATATTTTTTAATGATGAAATTACCTAGATGTGTTGAATACAATTATATAAGAATGCTTTCTGAGATAAATAAGTTGTTGGATTGAGGTTTTAACACAAACACACATAAGCCCTCAATAATAGGACCTGGCAGAAAAGTCTTGAGCTATTCTATATCTGGATCACCATTGTGATAAACGACCACATTGTTCTTTTGATTACCTGATTAAACTTTGTTGAACAATAGTTATATGTATTTGTAATCTGTGTGTTAACAAAAGTATATTACTGATTTATTGATACAGCTAATGTGCATCACCTTTCTATAGTACTTCAACTGTGATCTGTCTTGGTTAATTTAACACATGTCTGTCTTAACAGTTCACTACTAATACCTTCTTTTAAAAACAAATGGATATTCCTGTTCTTATTCTCTGTCAAGTACAATATGCATAATCAGGATTACATCTTACATATACTTGTACCTTTTACAAAACGGGGGGGTCAACTAACAAAAAGCCTAGTTATTATGACAGTGTGTGGTGACATAATTTGTATTTAGATAATACTATTACTAAAATCAGAAGAAAGCCTAGAGAAATTGAACCTGGTTTGTCAATTCTTAAATGATAAAATATGTGTGAACTGGACTCTGTATATGCTACCACTTGATTCTCCTGTTTGTTTGTTTGAACTGAACTATTTACATGCTATCTATGATTGTCCTTAATAAAATCTTGACTTTTTGGTATCAGACTGTTCAAAATCTACCTAATTAACCTAAACTTACTGAGATATTAATTAAGTAATCAGTCTGTATAAGTGTGTGCCCTAATTTGTGTTAATAAAAGCTCTTCTTATATCAAAAATTTATTAACGTATGTGCAAGCTGTCCCGAGTGCTGTCTTAAGCTGAATACTATGTATCTGGATAAGAACTGTCTTGTTAACTTCAATCTCTACTTGTCTATTGTAAGTTGTACTAAGTCTATGTACATCATACTTACTTGAATATATATATATATATATAATCTATGAACTTGAGTGCAACACTGTTTACTATACTATGCATTCTTAAAATTGCTTGTGCAGTCACTAAGAACTCAGATAAGGTATAATCAAGACTGGTTTGTGTAATCTCAAATTAACAAAAATAAAATAAATCACTCACACACCAGCCCTCACAGTAAGACCTGGCAGGGGAGCCTTGAGCATCCCTGTATCTGAATCACTGCTGTGATTAATGGCCACTTAGGAATTTTAGGTGGCATTTTATTTTAACCTACTTCATTTAAAGTGTTATATCTGATATAAATGGTCTGAGTGTTGTGTTATCTTGAATGCTATCTGAATTAAATGAAAATTGATTGTGCATGCACTGTTCTGTGTTAAATGTACATGACATTCTCTGGTTTGCATCTCATTAATAACATAATGTCTTAAGAAATAAATGTCACATTCTTTATTTAAACTCAAAAGTTTTCAGAAAATTAATTTCATTTCAAAAGGTGACAATCTGTCTGCATTAATCTTTTCTGAAAAATGAACATTCTTAAATGCTTTGTTTGTCACTTGCTAGGATCTATGTGGTAGAGTAAGCTGCATTTCACCTTTATGTCACACATTCTCCCAAATCTGTGTACTTTTTCTACTTCTAATAGTATAAAATAGTATTTTCTAGTACTATTTGCATATGTCAGCTCTCAAACTTCATACCTTAGCTGCATTATACACATATCTAAGATTTGGAATTATATAAAGCATGTCTCTGCACATCAACTCTTTGCAAACTGCATTGAATGAAAAACACTATTCATGAACAGTAAAAGTTATTTTACAGAAAATTATTTTTCAAACTGATATTGAATTATATGTTATGTGCATGTATATATAATTATATTTACATTTGCTGCATTCACACACAAACACAATTTATATTGCATTACTCCACTTCACTTGCAACATGAACCCAAATGCCAATACCTATTACCCCAAGCCCAGACCACTGATTGAAAATCCATATCTTCTTGAAGATATGAAGAAAAATCAGTTTCACCATCACAAAACCTCTGCCTTCAAAACTGTTCAATCTTCACATCCTAAACACTATCACAACAGACACTTTCCACCTAAACAACTCAGAAAGGGATACAAAAATCACACCATTCCTTTCTACCAAAGCAGAAAATTTCAAAATCCTTATTCCCCTAACCCTAGACCAACTAAACCTTTCCAAGCAAAGGTTTATACCAGAAAAGCCAATCTCAGACAAGAACCAAACACAAGCCCAAACATGAACAAACCAAAAGTCCACCACCAAAACTATCTAACCCATCAAACTCCAAAAAGTTTCTTGAGCTCATAAAAATTGTCCAACCTGGCATTTGTGTGGATGTTAAAGGTGAAGTGGAGTTCATCATTAGAAGGGCTAAATGGGATGATTTAATGTACAATCTAAGAAAACAGTATTTCATTCATCTCATGGGGGAATTTTATTGCAACATGAACATAATTAAAGGGGTAGAGGGCATCTTGCATTTCACTACTACAGTGAATAAGAAAGTTATCTGTGTAGATAACAAGAGCATCAATAGAGCACTGCATTTACCTCTTCATCTGTGTGAGTTGCCATGTGAGGACATATTTTCTCTGTTTGTGTTTAACAAGTCTGAATTTAAACTTATGGTAGGTATGTTTTGTAAGTCTGATGTGCCTGATGTTCTCTGTGATGTCAACTGTGGTATTCACTTTAAACACTTTACTAACACTTTCCAACACCTTGCTCTCATTATTAGATCTAATGTTATGCCTAAACCTAATCAGAGCAAGTATTTTGACTTTTTTGATATGAAAATCATGCATATGCTTTTCAATAACAAAATCAATTTCGGTATCTCCTATGTCATTCTCTTGAACATGATAAATGCTCATCTTGTTGATTATATGCATATGGTATGTTATTTACTTCTTTCTTTGCAATCTGCAACATTCCAATGCCTGAAATCTTTGCAAATCTGGCTGATTCCCAAATCACCAATGAGCATTTTAGGACACAAGTGCCCCTGATGCACTGTGAACCTCAAGAGGTCACTCCTGTTGTCATGCCTCAGTTCATCAGAGAAGAAGATGTCTTTCTCTCTAAATTTGAGTCTGTCAAGGCCATGTTTAATGAACTAAAAATGGAACTTAAGAGAGTAAAAACTGAAAATGATGAGATTAAGGAGAAGGTAGGAGAACTAGAAGGAGTCACTGCATCTTGCAAATATAGGATTGCATATTTAGAAAACCTAGCTGCATCTACACTAGGAACACATTGCATGTCTGACCAAGAAATTTTCAATTCATATCAAGTCCCTTTAAGTGAGAACACTATAATGATTCATGAGTTAGAAGAAGTAGGTGTGGGAGCTAGAGGTCAATTGATTGATAATCTGCCTGATTTAATCCATGTATGTGACGCTGATGGTAATGTTATTGGATGATCTGTGTTGATGTTCTTGCTACCGAGTGATTATGTACCTTGTTATGTTGCTGCTTCTGCACCCCTTTTGCTGATCTATGACTGATCTGTTGTATTTCTGTTGGTGTAATATGAATTAAACTTTTGGATTTCTGGTTTGATGATTGTAAACTTAACTCTGTTTTAATTTGGTTGAACTTAATGGAGTGTATGCACTCCTAATGCTTTGTAATCTTTAAGACATGTGCAGAACTTTGTTCTATTTAATCAGTGAACCACACTGATTGATATGAACACTTTTGTTCAATGTAATATAATCTGCATTTTGTTTATTGAATGGTGCAAACAAGATCAGACTTGTTAAGTTCTTGCTTTGTTAGGTCACACACACTGTAGAGGGGGTGAATACAGTGTATAATACAATCAAATCGAACTTTAATATATTAAGTAACAGAAAACAAACTCTATTGAAACAATAAACTCTGTTACAGTATGGAACTGTTACTACTCAGTGATGAACAAATATCACGAGAGCTGCTAGGGTTACAATAAATAATCTTCTCGAATATGATAACACTTATAGTGTAAACCCTATGTATGTGTTTATATACTACACAGTTACAAGATAATCGCTAATTGATATGGAATATAATTCTGCTTCCTAAAATATATCAATCAGATATCTTTTCTTCCAAGTATTCCATTCTTCATGGAACTCCTTCATGCATATCTCTTCTTATGTTTATCTTGATCTTCTTTCCTTTAATCAGCTACTTTCCTTATCTGATCGTCCTTCAGCACTTAAGTTCTGATATCTAACTTCTGATGATTATCTCCTGATAATATAAGTACTGATATCCTTAAGTCCTGACTTCCAATATAAGTACTGATCAACAGTTAAGTACTGTTTTGTCCTGTTAAGTAAGATCTGAAATCTAAACATAAATTATATTAGCCATGACATTATCAAATATATCTAACATGCTTGTTATTATAAGTCATTAACCAATTTATGCAGGGACATGATGATTATTGACATTACATACTTATGATTTGTTTTGAGATTCATTATTCTCAAATTGTTGTTATATTCTAAAGCCTACTAGTTTCATTGATCATCTATGGCAATCTAACTTGGTTAAATCTATAAACATGATACTATTTTTATATATGCTTGGCCTGGACTGTGATCAAAATCACTGTAGTCAAACTAACCATGTTGTTAACTTGGACTTTTATATTATCTAACAATATGCAGGAATGCAGTCTCTATTCACCTCCAACTAGTACTCAAAGCCGGCATCAGTGCCGATCAGAAAGTATTTCCAACTTAAAGCCCAAAGCCAAAGTCTTGCTGACATAAGATCTCAGGTAAGAAAGGTATGACACTTCATTTGTTTTTCAAACCAACCCCAAAGATAAATTTTTGGTTGCTCTGTTAAAACAAAAACATGTATAAATTCTACCTTCTATCTATTAAGCATTTGATTCTAGAATAGCAAAGTTAGTATCAGTCAAATTAATTAGAATGTATTAGCTTGTCCAATCTGTAAAAAGCATGTTGTGTAGACTGACATGTTGTATGCTAGAAGTAAAAGAGTGTGTGCACACTGAATCAACTAGATTGTATTAGTATTTAATCTTGTAATTGGTTAGATGTTGAAATTATGTTGTCAAAACAAATGACTATATAAATTGTTAAACTGTACTACACTAGAATGTATCAGGTAATGCTGAATGAACAGCCGTGTAGCTTATAGTTTGTCAACTCTCTGTAATTTAAACAAGGTTTACTATACACTAATTTTCAGTCAACTAAATGACATGCATACGAAACTGGTCTACCAAAGGAAATATATATATATACAAATTAGAATCATGATTAATTTGTGTACTTCTGCTCTTTCTGTAAAAACACCGAAATTGATCCTATGTAATTATTTTTAAATTACCTGAATTTTTGATATCACAATCATAGCTTTTGCTAATAAAAAGTCTTGCATAATAATCTGGTTTCTAGTAAGTAACTTAAATTTTTTTACAAAACCTTAACTTGTACTAACAGACATTTTTGTGTGGTCTCAAATGAAATATCATTCGATAAAATGCATATTGCTATTCCGCAAATCTTATCTGCTTGAATCATATAAACTCTCAACTATGGTTTCTAAAGTCTCTTGCATATCTCCTTATATTGAGTATTACTTGATTAAGATGTAATATGATAAATGGATGCAAGTATGGTATGATCATACTCTAAATCAAACATTACTTGATTACTTACAATCCGAATGCATACTTACTAACATATTGAGTACTCAACATCCAAGTTTATATTATACTCTTTGATCTCTAAATTCTATTCGATAAATACTCTTTAACTATGTATGCATGCTACAATATTTTGTACTTGTAATATATAATAGATGATGTCAAAGATTACTGGAGCTAACAATGTCATTAATCTTCAATGATCTGATGTCAAAGATTACTGGAGCTAACAATGTCATTAATCTTCAATGATCTGATGTCAAAGATTACTGATGCTGACAATGTCATTAGCAATCAGTTAAGCTTGGGGCCAACCCTAAGATTAGTTGTATTGTAACCTTAATCTGTAATTTATACTTGTAGCACTTAATATCTGTAAAATATAAATGGAGCAGGCTATAGCATTTTTCCCTAAACAGTGTCAAGCCTAAGAATTCTATCTGGAAGAAGATCAAGAAGGTCATGCCTCAGAAGAATTATGAAGAAGCTTGGAGTTGAATAATTCTGTTTGGTGGAAAACATTCTAAGTCAAGATCTATACAAGTCACATAATTAGTGTTATAGAGAAGTCATTCGAGAACTTAGAAAGACCTATCGAGAACTCAGGAATTGTCTATCGACAACTCAGGAAATGCTATTGGAGATATCGATAAGTCAGTTACCCATTCGAGAACTCAGAGATATCGACAAGTATACATTCATTAGATAACTCTGAGTTATCGATAAGACAAAGTCCATTAGAGAACTCTGAGTTATCGATAAACCAAAATTCACTAGAGAACTCAGAGTTGTCGATAAGTCAAGTCAACAATGAAGTTTCAAAGATATCGACAAGACAACATGCCTATCGAGATGTCGAGTTCTCTACAGCTTAATTGGAGATCTCGAAGTGAAGAAATTTCTCTAAGTACATAATTGCAGAACAGTTCAATATCCAAGGTTGCAAATCAACAAACAATTCATACAGCTGAATTGACAAGTCTACAAAAAGCAGCTTGAGAGATGTGCAAGATTAATGGTAAATATTAACTGACAAAGGAAGATTAAAGTGAACACGAGATGCTAAAGATATGCTAATCCAGAAATGGAAGATCTGTTTTTCTATAAATAGAAATGACAAGTGACAGTTTAGAAAAGCTAATAGCATGTCTTATTAAACACTGTGTAAACCAGCAGTTAACTGAGTTATAAATTTAACACTGATCCTTAGTCAGTTGTAAGAATTCAGATTAGAAATTGTATTCTCTCTCAAGAAAGAAGCTAAGTTCTAAACCAAGAACTTAGAGATTTTGTAGCAAAACGCTGCTTGATTTCTAATATAAAATTAAGTGAGTTTTGAAGATCTTTATTTTACATATTTGCATTGTTATTTATGTTTAACATCTATTCTACCAAATCATTGATAACAACCAGCTGCTAAACCCAAAACCGATAAAAAGTAAACAATTAAGCCAAAACACATTCACCCCCCCCCGTGTTGTATTCATATCTAACAAGTGGTATCAGAGCAAAATCTGAAAGCAAACAGATTAGATCTTGGAAAAATGAATACACAGAAAATCAGTAGTATCAAGATTCCTCCCTTTGATAAGGCCAACTACACTTTATGGAAAAAGAAGATGTTGCTGTTTATAAGAATGGCCAATCACCTTTACATTCAGATCCTCAAGAATGGGCCCTTCACTCTTATGGTTAGAGTTGAGGAAACTACAGATGGAGACATGGTTATTCCAGCTCATTTTGCTCCCAAAGATGCCTCTGAGTATACTGATATTGAAAGAGAGAAAGTTTCCCTAGACAGTGCTTTGCAACTGATACTGATTGAGTCACTTGACAATGTAATGTATAATAACATTGTCAACTGTGACACTGCTAAACAGATCTGGGAAAATATTGAGATACTCTGTGAAGGAACTGAGGAGGTTAGGTCAAATCAAATAAGGATATTGATTTCTCAGTATGAAGGTTTTATGGCTAAACCAAAGGAAGGGATTACTGATGTGTTTGAAAGGTTTAATAAGATGATAAATGACTTGCAGCTTCATGATAAATTTTATGATGTTGAAGAAGTGAATTTAAAATTCTTGCTTACTCTCCCTGATCATTTAGAACAAAAGATCTCTACAATCAGAGCTAGGAAGGGATTTGAGTAGAATCACACTGGAAGTGCTCTATGGGGTTCTGAAAACTTATGAACTTGAAATGATTCAAAAGAAATCATTAAGGGCTGGTCAAGGATATGTAATGGATGGCTCAAGTGCACTGATTGTGAATGATGGCCAGACTTCTAATGATGAGCAAATATCCCAAACTCCAGTAATTTCTACAAGTGAGAAAAGAGTCAATGACACTAAAGAGCAAGTCATACTGAAATTGGATGAAGAAGATGAGTTCTACACTCTTGATGAGCTTGATGAGCTAGACAAATCAATGACTTACTTGGCTAGAAAATTCTCTAACATTAGAGTGAAGAAACCAAGATTTTTCAAGAGCAAAGGACAGTCCTTCACCAAAGACAGCGGCTGGAAAGGAAAAGGGAAGTACACTCCTGATAGCAAAACTGGCTACAAAACTGGATCTGTTGATAGATCAAACATAAGGTGCTTTAACTGTGATGAGTTGGGCCATTTTGCTACAGAATGTAGGAAACCCAAGAAGGCAAAGAAAGACAAAGCCTATCTTGAATTGGAAGCAAAGTATGATGCTCTTCTAAAGAAGCAACAAGGGAAAGCTTATATTACCGAGGGTAAAATCTGGGATGATTCAGATAATGTTGAAGATGAAGAAGTTGGAAACTAGACACTCATGGCCTTGGAGCAAGGAGATTCTTCATCATCTAAATCACAGGTACCAACTCTTACCACAATTGATTTAAATGTGAGTCAATATAAGGAAACTGTTGAAAAGATGAGCACAAAAATGTTCCACATTCATACAAGCATGGTTGCTGCAAATGAGGAAGTTAGCAGATTGAAAAAAATCAATGAAAAACTTGAGAGTGAAAAATAAGAGACTGAATTGTTGCTGGTTGAGCTTGATACTGCTAAGTAAGAAAATGCATACTTAAAGAACAAATTAAAGTGTGCAAGTGAAATTGAAGCAGCATTGAGAGAAAGGCTGGAGAAGAATGAAGTGAAGCTGAAATCCTTCAAAAATGCTTCTGAGTTGATTGGGCAATATCATGAAAAGAACAAGCCATGTGCAAACATTGCCATTGGTCTTGATTATGAGGGTTTAAACAAAAAAAGAAGTCTGGTATGACACACTGGCAGAATTTATGCTCAAATATGGTTTTACGGCACTATTGATAAGACTCTCTTCTACAAGAAGCATGGTGAAGATATGATCCTAATTCAAATCTATGTGGATGATATCATCTTTGGATCTACAAATGAAAAGCTTTGTCAAAGATTCTCTAGGCTAATGCAGAGTGAGTATGAAATGCGCATGATGGGAGAATTGAGTTACTTCCTTGGCCTTCAAGTTAGTCAAAGAAGTGATGGTATTTTCATCAGCCAAACCAAATATGTGAATGACTTATTGAAGAAATTTGGTATGGTGGATAGCTCACCTGCATCTACACCAATGTCTATTGCAATAAAGTTGGATGAAGGCAAGAAAGGCAAGAGTGTGGATATTTCAAGCTACATATGGATGATTGAATCATTGCTTTATTTGACTGCTAGTAGACCAGACATCATGTTTGCTACTTGTCTATGTGCTAGATTTCAAGCCAATCCAAAGGAATCACATTTGATGGCTGTGAAAAGGATTTTCAGATACTTAAAGGGAACTCCAAACTTGGGATTATGGTATCCTAAGGGAACTGGTTTTGAAGCTGTTGGATACACAGATGCAGATTTTGCTGGATGCAGGGTTGATAAGAAAAGTACTAGTGGAAGCTGTCAATTTCTTGGTCAAAGACTTGTATCTTGGTATAGTAAGAAACAACAATTTGTGTCAACTTCCACAGCTGAGGCTGAATATATAGCTGCCGGAAGTTGTTGTGCTCAGGTGTTTTGGATTAGAAATCAACTAATGGACTATGGTCTAGTGTTACACAAAATTCCTATTATGTGTGACAATACTAGTGCCATATCTATAGTAGCTAATCCAGTTAATCATTCTAGAACAAAGCACATTGATGTTAGGTACCATTTTATCAGGGAACATGCTGCAAATGGTACCATTGAGCTCATTTTAATTTGTTCCAATAGAGAAACAATTAGCTGACATTTTTACTAAACCTTTGGATGAAGCAACCTTCACTAGACTTGTGAGTGAAATTGAAATGCTCAATTCTTCATCCTAAGGCAATAACTCAGCTAATGTGTTGCAGCAGATTAGTTTCTAATAAATCAACCTAGTTTGATTTAATTGGAAATTAACTGAAATATGCATTATAAATATTTTAGAATCTCTGTATATTTATTTTTCTTAAAAACTCAAATTAACTTAAAATATTTCAAATTCTAAGTAAACTGCTTAGCTGTTAATTTACATCTTAAATGTGTAAATTAACACAAGGCAGAATAACAGTACTCAAAGGTATAGAGAACTGAGTTCTCGATAAGTCAAAATGACTTATCGACAAGTCATTTTAGAGTTCTCGAGTGAGTCCTCGATAAGTCTATTTACAGACTTCTCGAATGACTTCTCGATAAGCTCTATTATGACTTATCGATAATATCATGTAGAGTTCTCTAATAGTGTTAATTCACCAAGTTGTCGACAAGGATATTTTGAGACTTATCAATAACTCAGAACTAAAATAATTTAATTCAATGAATTATTTTAGACAAATACTTTTGGAAAATTTATTCTGATTTCAATTTGATTCAATTCAAATAAATTAGAATAATTTTCAGTCCTTTTTGGACAAATTGGGCATTTATCTGACATTTCGATAAGTCATTTTTGAGTTCTCTATAAGAGTAATTTAAAATGACTTCTCGATATGTACTTCACA
The DNA here is from genome assembly GCF_009905375.1 of Apium graveolens. Lineage (NCBI taxonomy): Eukaryota > Viridiplantae > Streptophyta > Magnoliopsida > Apiales > Apiaceae > Apium > Apium graveolens. Next base: position 315,486,311 of record NC_133650.1, read on the forward strand.
TCTCTAAATGACTTCTCGATAGACAACCCCAAATGTTTATTTTTGAGTTCTCGACAAGTCATCTACTTTTTCTATAAATTCCCACACTTCTCGGTTAATTTGAACTTGGATTTTTTCAAAATTCTACGTAAACAGAATATTTATTACTTCATATCTTCAGTATATGAACTTAATTAATAACAGATCAAAAGAAGCAAAAAGTATGAAAAACTGAACAAATTTAATTCATAAATTTTGTTCATAAAAATACTTTTGACATACTTTGTCTCTAATTTCTCTGACTTATTGACATATTTACATGCTTATATGATTTCTTGTTTACGTGAAAATAAGTTAGTCCAATGTTAGTAGACTAGTACATTATTTGTGTTGTTTTGAGTATGCTGATAGTGGTAAATTTATTTGACTGATTGCTTATAGGATGAGTTACTTTTTGTGTAGGGAGTACGTGCTTATTTGCATGGGGAATAGTCACTCTTTAAAGTAAACTAATATTCTTGAGTACTTGCATGGGGAATAGTAACTAGTCATTTCTAGCTGTCAAGTATGCTTATATGATTATTACTCTTATTATCCGGGAAACTCAAGAGTCTCTTGGTTTCTATCTTTACTCCCTCTATAAATTAAAATGTTTCACTATTTATCATTTATCACTAATCTCCTATTCTCAACAAACATCTACTTTCAAACTCACCTCATGTTCATCTCTCCCTCTCTCTTACTCAAATGGATGCCCCAATCTTTTACAGACTTATTCATGGAGTTTACCAATCAGTCCATCATTTGGATGATGACCTAGTTTATTTTGATCCTATCGGACTTCGTGTCCGTCTCAAGGGGGTTGTTTACAGCCCCTTTGATATTCCACTTGAGGTCTTTTACGAACTCTCGTGGAATGATCAAATCAACATTCTTTTCTTTGAAGAGGAAGTCTCTCTGGAGATGGAGAGACGTGCAAGGGTGGCTGAGCAGCAACGCCTTGCTGCTCTGGAGCTGCAGGAGAAAATCATTTCTCTTGCAAACTCCATGTCCAGAGCGTACGAGCGCAGGGCAAGGAGGTTGGCGGCAGAGAAGAAGAAGCCCGAACTAGAGTAGTTAGGATTAGGATTTACTTGTTAAATCTATGTCTTAATGTACTATGTTTCCATTTTTAATGAAAGTTCCGATTCTTGTCTTGCAATCTCTTGTTTGTGTAATAATTACTATGTGCTTATATTTATATTAAATTTTGTCTTCTCTGTAATAATGCTTGCAACTAAAATATCTTACAATGTATTTGTCTAATGAAACTCCAAAAAGATACATTTGTTCAATGCATTACAGGTCTAATACAAGACATCAACAGGGAATTCAAATAATCAATTCACAGGTATTAGTACTGAAACTGCAGCTAAAACATTTCAAAACCAAAGTGCGGTTTACCCAGGCACAGCAACACAAACTCAAACACAATCCCACTCAGGTGACTCTCAAAAGCCACCTGTTTTACAAAAGGACAACAATTTCATGATGTTCTTCAGATTGTTCTGTTGTTTGAGAAAAGAATCCACCAAACATGAAAATTTATCAGTTCAATGAATATTTCATGAGTATTCCTTATGCACCTTCATGTGCAAAACAGTCTTCACAGACTGAAAGGTTTGAAGGTAGTACTCCTGAGGGGGAGCTATCTAAATCCTCTCCAATTCAATTGGAGGTTCCTCAAGAAGGAACAACTCCCCTCATAACTCTAGCGGAAGTTATCTTAGCAGTCAAAGCTAGAAGAACAATTGCCTATGACAATGTCATAAGAAGGGCAATCTTAGCACATTCAAGTGCCAGTGTGTTGCAAGACGCACAAGGGTTTGAGGCTGGTGCACATGGCAGTAACCCAATCAAATCCCCTCCAGTTCAATTGGAGGTTCCCACTACAAGTGGAGGATAACACACTGTCACAACCACAGAGCAATCTGTGAGTCAAACTGTGACCCCAATCATAGATGCTTATGCACTCATTTTTCTGGTGAAATGAGTATGATTAGCCCTATATGGTCTTCCTCTAATCATATGATCACAGATTAACTCTTCTCAGCTACCTCCTATTTCTATAGGTCAAACAACATTTGAGCCTTTTATGTGAGGATAAGAGAAAAGATTGAGTGAAAAACAAAGAATAAGAGAGGCATGATCCTTCCTGGCAAAAGGAGAGGTAGATGAGTGTATGGATTTAGTAATCCTTGTGAGGGAACACTGACTCTCAAAAGTCATGAGACTAGTGCAGTGAGAATTGGTGAGACTACTTATTCAAAAGAACAGAGAGCTTAGGACTTTTATCACTGACAGACTTTTTTTGCAGATCTAAGTGAAACTTCTATTCTTTTTTATAAACTCATCACCATGAATCTCAATGAAGCTTGAAGCTGCAGATAGTGTTCCAAAGGGACAATGACAGCAGCTTGAATAATGTGCATTTAGCTGGATCTTTCTTCCTGGATATAATGTCAAAAAGGGGGAGAATATATATCTAAATGACAAAACAGCTAATGGATGTTGAATAAATCTAAATTCAACTCAACAAAAGAAGACCTGATGGGAAGATTGGTTTTGGTTTCTGCATTTAGTTAAAGTTTTGACATCATCAATCAGAACTTGTGCATAATTTCATAATGAACAAGTTGGGGGAGATTGTAATATATAATAGATGATGTCAAAGATTACTGGAGCTAACAATGTCATTAATCTTCAATGATCTGATGTCAAAAATTAATGTCAAAGATTACTGGAGCTAACAATGTCATTAATCTTCAATGATCTGATGTCAAAGATTACTGTCAAAGATTACTGGAGCTAACAATGTTATTAATCTTCAATGATCTGAGGTCAAAGATTACCGTCAAAGATTAATGGAGCTAACAATGTCATTAATCTTCAATGATCTGATGTCAAAGATTACTGTCAAAGATTACTGGAGCTAACAATGTTATTAATCTTCAATGATCTGATGTCAAAGATTACTGATGCTGACAATGTCATTAGCAATCAGTTAAGCTTGGGGTCAACCCTAAGATTAGTTGTATTGTAACCTTAATCTGTAATTTATACTTGTAGCACTTAATGTCTGTAAAATGTAAATGGAGCAGGCTGGAGCATTTTTCCCTAAACAGTGTCAAGCCTAAGAATTCTATCTGGAAGAAGATCAAGAAGGTCATGCCTCAGAAGAATTATGAAGAATCTTGGAGTTGAATAATTCTGTTTGGTGAAAAATATTCTAAGTCAAGATCTCTACAAGTCACATAATTAGTGTTATAGAGAAGTCATTCGAGAACTTAGAAAGACCTATCGAGAACTCAGGAATTGTCTATCGAGAACTCATGAAATGCTATTGGAGATATCGATAAGTCAGTTACCCATTTGAGAACTCAGAGATATCGACAAGTATACATTCATTAGATAACTCTGAGTTATCGATAAGACAAAGTCCATTAGAGAACTCTGAGTTATCGATAAACCAAAATTCACTAGAGAACTCAGAGTTATCGATAAGTCAAGTCAACGATGAAGTTTCAGATATCGACAAGCCAACATGCCTATCGAGATGTAGAGTTCTCTACAGCTTAATTGGAGATCTCGAAGTGAAGAAATTTCTCTAAGTACAGAATTGCAGAATAGTTCAATATCCAAGGTTGCAAATCAATAAACAATTCATACAGCTGAATTGACAAGTCTACAAAAAACAACTTGAGAGATGTGCAAGGTTAATGGTAAAGATTAACTGACAAAGGAAGATTAAAGTGAACACGGGATGCTAAAGATATGTTAAGCCAAAAATGGAAGATCTGCTTTTCTATAAATAGAAATGACAAGTGACAGTTTAGAAAAGCTAATAGCATGTCTTATTACACACTGTGTAAACCAGCAGTTAACTGAGTTATAAAGCTAACACTGGTCCTTAGTCAGTTGTAAGAATTCAGATTAGAAATTGTATTCTCTCTCAAGAAAGAAGCTAAGTTCTAAACCAAGAACTTAGAGATTTTGTAGCAAAACACTGCTTGATTTTTAATATAAAATTAAGTGAGTTTTGAAGATCTTTGTTTTACATATTTGCGTTGTTATTTATGTTTAACATCTATTCTACCAAGTCATTGATAACAACCAAATGCTAAACCCAAAGCCGATCAAAAAGTAAACAATTAAGCCAAAACACATTCACCCCCCCCCTCTGTGTTGTATTCATATCTAATAGTACTTACTATGTACCAAACCAATACTGCAAATAATATTTGATCCATGCATATATTGATAATGTTTTATGGATATCTTCCAAACAAAAAGGGAAGAGAATTTGGACCCCTCTTAAATTTTCAAAACCTTAGATGTTGCTAGTTAAAACATTGTGCTTATATATATATGATAAAATCTAACAAGGTTTTTGCAGGAATTATCCTAAGAGAGGAATCAAGCTAAGTCCCACGTACTGTATGTGCAAAAATATTTTTAAAACTCATGCATACACCAAGGGGAAGCACACAATTGAAAAACTTAAATTTTATGTTTGTTTGGCAAATACCAAAAAGGGGAAGATTGAAAGGATATCTTCGATATATTATTTATTTTGGTATTTGTACGATTAAACATAAAATTAAGTACACATAGATCCTCTGCATTAGGACATGATTTTTAAGTGATCCAAATCAAAGTCAAAAAGTCAAACTAGCAAAATCATGTCTTTTAAAACAGATAAAAGAGATATTTCATTTTTGCAGAAATATCAAAACTATATCTTTATGGAATATATCTCAAGGCAATATGATCAAAGAAGAATTATAAAGATATGATATTTCCTAGATCTGTGTTGCAACAGGATTATGGCAACATGCTCGAATAAGGAATATATCAGAAATATTCTTTAGAGGTCTCGTGCTATATCAAAAATATTTAACTCTTCGCTCAAAAATATATTCTCACATCAATCAAAAAGAGTTTTATTCAAAGTTTATTAATATTCATGGTTGGAATATTAATATCCAGTTTTGCAACTCATTATAAATACTCATAGTAATTTTCTCCAGTTTCGTAAAATCAGCACTTCTCGGAGAAAATTATTCAAAAATACTCAAACACATTTCCTATCATCCAAATATATTTTATATATTAGGAAAATATATATTTTAAGTATTTATCCAAGTCAAAACTTTGGTCAAAAGATCCATCTCCTTCATTTCAAGACCTATGTTATTTTTACTCGGAAGAAAATGCTGACAACACAGTTTTATTTTAGATAAAATACTTCCACAAGCTAGAATGACTTGAAATTTGGTATGGATCATTTAAATGGTATTTTCTAAGTATGATAAAAATTTCGTAACATTCAGATAATTTTTGTCCGGACACAAAAATCGAGGCAATTGGTCCCACAGTTGACCATGTTTGACCTAGTTACCATTGACCAAGGTTGACCAAAACTTGTAGAACATCATTTTATATTATTTAAGTAATTATCATATTTTTTATGGTATTTATTTAGGAGTTTTTAAGGTGGTCATAATTAATGGTGTTTAATCCTTAATTAAAGTGATTAAACAATGATTAAAAGAAAAAGGAAAATATATATTTATTCAAATATATCAGCTAGGGGTGGAAAAATCCGACACGACCCGATACACGACACGAACCCAACCCGCAAAAGTACGAATTAGGGTTGGGGTTTTTGACTTTCGGGTCGGGTTCGGGTTGGGTAAAAATTTACCCGAAAAAATCGGGTCATTTTCGGGTTGAACCGAAATACCCGAAATTAACCCAAAATATATATATATGTAACTATGTATACATGTTTACGCAGGCATAATTCACCTCATCATAATTCAGGCTATTGTTTTGGCCCAACAAGCAACAACCCAATAACATTTAGAATGTCAGTTACACGTGAAGACAATCTCAACTCAATCCAAATTGCAATATTCCATACCTATCTTCTTTTGACAACCGCTCCCACTTCTCATCTTCTCATCTATACCTTTTTTCTATCTACTTTTTTCTGAGTTCCTGACTCATGTCTTCTCTAATTCTCTCTTTATCGAGTATGTTTTACTTAATTTTTATAAATTTAAAGACATGTCCAGCCATCCATGAATTTGTTATTAAACTAATGATAGATCGAAGATCTGATTGTTATTTACATAAACATGAACGTACGTATGTATATGCGTCGGTGCAAATTTTTTACTTCAATCCTCTTTCATATTCTTCAAGAGTGATTATAAAGATTCTGAAATTGATTTTTAGTTACTTTTTCTTTGTCAGGGATTTCTAGTTGCTTAAAATTTGAGATTAATTTGCTTGTTCACTCTGGCTCGGATCGGGTTAAAGCGACCCATTTGTAATTCGTGTCGGACCAGGTCGGGTTCAGGTAAAGTATGAAATCCCCAGGTCAGGTTCGGGTTTAATTATTTCAACCCGTTTCGGGTCGTGTCAGGTTCGGGTAGACTTAAAAATTAGACCGGGTACGGTCAATCCGACACGAAATTGACCCATTACCCGAAATTGCCGCCCCTAATATCAGCTGGGTTTTTGAACCCATATGTTGTTTGTCTTATATGTCAAGTTGCAAAGAAATACACTTTGCTTTCCATGTCATCAATCCAAGTGACATACACCATCCACCATCCATTTTTCTCAAATCTCCACCATTCAATCCACCCAACTTCTCCTATAAATAAACTCCCACCCCAACCCATTTTCTTCAAGCTAAAGAACCATAAAGTTGCTGGGATTTTTTCAAGAAATACTTTTCTTCATCTCTTTCAAATTTTGTACACACACTTCTTCTCAAAAACCTTCTCTCTCTTTTGTATACTTACATATATACAAGGTTTTTGAAACCCAAGCTTAGCTTCACCCTACCAAACTTTATCCCACCAAGTGAGCTCATCCACTACCACTTCCCGGCCTCCCGAAGGGCTGCCCAAGTTCGACCAAAGTGCCAAAATCCGGACGAACCTCCGGCGAATTTTTCCGACCGTTCTTTAAAAGTGGTAACTTTTAGCTTTTTATTTGAGCTTTGTATTTAACTTCTCTACTTCATCTTAAGCTCTAATACAAGATCTCTTATAAAGAAAGTTCTCAAGGGAAAAGAGAACTAAGATTCGAACTCGGAATTCGAATAAGTACTTGATCTTCAAAAAATCATTTCATCAAGAAGATCTATAAAGATAGGTACTTAATCTCCAAGATTGAGATTTAAATTTGACACAAGTTCACGAGTTAGCCAATTATTTTCACGCTCTTTAATTGGATCTTGGCTAACAAATATTCGTGCACATAAAATAATTACGAAGCATAGTTTAATCCCTTCTAACATCTTTAGTGTTTCGGGGGATTATAACTTGATCTATAAACTCTTCGTAATTTGTCAAATATCAAAACGGATTAAGTTCATGAGTTAGCCAATTATTTTGACGCTATTTAATTGGATCTTGGCTAACAAATATCGTGCACATAAAATATTACGAAGCATAGTTTAATCCCTTCTAACATCTTTAGTGTTCAGGGGATTATAACTCTATCTATAAACACTTCGTAATCATCTGTTATTTAAAGACGAATCAAATCCACGAGTTAGCCAATTAATTTCACGCTCTTTAATTGGATATTGGCTAACACATATCGTGTATATAAACAATTACGAGACATATCGTATAAGCCCCCTCTAACATCTTTCAGTGTTCCGTGGGGTTCTTATTCGATATATATAAACTACTCATAATTATTCGTTTAAACTTTAAAAGCACGATCTTATGCCAATTACTTGCACTTATCTTATTTGGATCTTGGCTAAGACTCATAAAACTTATACAAGTACTTGAAGTTAAAAGTATACTTTGACTACATAATTGTCAAATCATAAGTATACTAAAATCCTTAAGCCTACGAGCGTAAAGGATAAGTTACAATTCCGAAATTGTAACTAACGTATTATTCGATTTATAAATACGTTATCGAAAGAAGAAGAATACTAAAGAAGTCATAAGCTATAAGTGCTCTATATAAAATACTTCTCATATTACTCCACAACTTCATTTAATCTATAAAGGAGTAATTATAAAAATACTTGGACTACCATTTATTATCTTAAGTCAAGTATTCTTATTTAGTTTTAATATTATTATTTGAATATTATACTATTTGTGGGCTAGTACCGTAACATACTAGTTCAAAACAAATCTTTCTCTACTTGTTTTGTTTCGTGGATTGTCTTATTAGTTTTGTAGCGAGGCGAAGTGACGTGAGGTGATTCTCGTTCTAAGACTCAAGTCCTAGACGTACTAACGGGGAGTTAGTAGTCTTCACACCGTGAGGAAGAGGAAAGACCCAAGACCGGATCACTAAGTTCCAAGACCGACAAAAGCTAAGGAAACCGAGTCCACACAAAGGTTCTACAACAACTTTGAAGAAATAGCGGGGAGTTATCGTCTAAGATAAGTTGTGTAGGTTTTACATTTATTTTGAGGTGGTGACCCTTGTGTTATGCACCAAGACAAATACTTGTAAGGGTGTAAAAGCTTCTCCGCCTACTAAAGGAGCGAGTTTATTATAAGGGAAAATCCCGAATCCGGGAGAGGAGCTCGGGGACTGGAGTAGGGGTGAGCGAATCTATTAGAGGTTGCACCATCGCGAACCAGGATAAAATCACCGTGTGGTATTTTCTTTCATTGCACTTTATTTTTCCGCACATATAAACTGCAAAACCACTTGGTAAAGTTTTAAAAAAGGGATAAATTATCTTAAAACGCCATAACAATTTTTAAATTGGTAATTAAGCTATTCAACCCCCTTTTCTAGCTTAAAATAACCCTCTTACGGGACCTTACAAAATTACTTCTCTATATACGAAATATATTATATTTAGATTTAAGTATAATTTATTAACATAGTTCGTCCCTTACATGGGACATTAATCACGCAATATACGAAGTGATGATATATACTCCCTTAATCCATCTCAATTCTTAATATTCTTAATACTCCCTCGCTCTCTTTTTATAAGTGGTCACATTTGACTTTCTCTTTTTAATTGTCACATTTGACTTTGGTGTAATTAAATTAATTAAAATTTACTGAAATTTATTAATATTTTATAATTTGAACAAAATAAAAATATTTTTATTATTGAAAAATATATTTAATCTATTTTAATATATTACTTTCAGTTTTTATAAATAATGTAAGACTAATGTTTAGTCTTTGGTCAAAAATTAATTAATTTGACTTTTATAAAAAAATGTGACAAGTAAAAAGGGACGTAGAGAGTAATTAAAAAAATATATAGAATTAAATGGATCCCTGCTAGTTTACTTCGCCTTTATAATTTATTGTTAATATAACAAAAATTGGGTCATGCCCACAAGGGTTGACTCAGCTGGTTAAAGAGAGGATAACTATCCTCTTGGTCACAGGTTCGAATCCCACATTTATGAATATGTCTCCTGAACCAGAGCACGTCGTTTAAATGCGGTTTACCTTGGTTCACGTGATTTGCAGACTATTGTTTAAACCCGTGGGGTTAACCAGTGCGCACCCGAATGGTAGCGGCTGCGGGTTCCCTACGATAAAAAAATAAAATCAGGTCATTTTTGGGGTGACCTGAAATAATTGAACCCGACATGTGTTTATTTAAATAATTAATATATATTATACATGTATATGCATGTCTGGTTATATTTTATAAATTTTTTATAGCATTTTAGTTTGTTACATTTCTATTTTCTCTGTTAATTTGGCATAACATTTTATTTTTATAATATTACAAATTAAAATTCGTTAATTTATTTTTTATTAGTTTAATTTAAATTTTGGGTCATTTTTGGTCAACATGTCAGTCTCGGGTAACTCGAATATTTACTAGTTCGGGTTCGTGTCACAATTTTTTAACCCGTTTCGGGTCGGATTGAATTCCGATCAAAAGAGAAAAATTCAGGTATATCCAGTCTGACACAGACCCGACCGAAACTGAAATTGCCACACTCACCCTATCCATATATTTAGACTTTAGATGGATGTGGAAATGATATTTTAGATTTATTAAAATAATAATTAAAATATTGTTAAACATTATAATTTCGATCATGCAAGGTTTAAATTAGATGGGGAAATACATTTTGCTCGTTATCCGTAACTTCAGTATGCAATTTGCTAGATATTAAACTACGGGTACACAAAATGCACCAAGTTCAAACTACAGGTACACAACTTGCTTTTAACTCCTTTAATACCATACACACCAGTGTATGCTTATGGTATCACCACTATCCATAAAAATGTCTTCCTCTTCCACCACTTCCGAGAAGCACCACCCAATTCAACACCTCTCTAGCTTCATCTCCACCACTCTCACCTCTCTCCTCCCCAAACCCACCTCCAACCCGACCCGACCCACTCTTCTCCTACCCGTTTCCTCCTCCTTCGACCCGACCCACACCCACCCATCTTCTTCTTCAGCCAAGAAAACGAGCTTGTCTTCGGATTCGGGTTCTGGGTTTCCATCCACGTTGAGAATTAGTGGGCTTGATTCTAATGGCAAGGGTGGTGGGCCCGCCTTTGTGGGCCAGGTTTTTAGTATGTGTGATCTTTCTGGAACTGGGCTTATGGCTGTTTCTACTCACTTTGATATTCCCTTTCTCTCAAAAAGGTCTTTTCTTTTTTTACCCTTTTGTGTGTGTGTTTCTTGATTTTGTGTGTGTGTTTTAGATAAAAAGTTCATTTCTTTATATACCCATGTGTGTGTTTCTTGATTTTGTTGTGTGTGTTTTAGATAAAAAGTTAATTTCTTTATATACCCATGTGTTTGTGTATGTGTATGTGTGTGTTTCTTGATTTTGTTGTGTGTGTGTTTTAGATATACCCTTTATTCTAAAAGGTCATTTCTTTGTATTGTGTGTGTGTGTTTCTTGATTTTGTTGTTTTTGTTATTGAGTGTGTTTTAGATGAAAGGTCATTTCTTTATATACCCATGTGTATGATTCTTGATTCTTTTGTATGTGTTATTGGTTGTGTGTTTTAGATATTATTAGCTGTTATTGTGGCATCATTTTGAATTTTATCAAGTGTACATTTTTCGGGTGAATATATAATTTGTTGAAGTAATTTTCATAGGCTAAGAATTTTTAGTTTGAGTTAGATGATTTTTTGGGAGAAAGGTGTTTTTTTATCTTGTTTTGCTATGTGTTTTTGTGTGTGTTTCTTGATTTTGTTGTGTGTTATTGAGTGTGTGTTTAGGATAATGGCCATTTCTTTATAAACCCATGTATGTGTGTGTTTCTTGATTTTATTGTGTGTGTTTTAGATAAAAAGGTCATTTCTTTATATACCTATGTGTGTGATTCTTCATTTTTTTGTATGTGTTATTGACTGTTTGTGTCAGATATTATCAGCTGTTATTGTAGCATAATTTTGAATTTTATCAAGTGTACATTTTTTCGGGCGAAGATATAATTTGTTGAAGTAATTTTCATAGGCTAAGAATTTTTAGTTTGAGTGAGATGATTTTTTGTGGACAGAGGTGTGTTTTTTAATCTTTTTTGTATTGTGTGTGCGTATGGGTTTCTTGATTTTGTTGTATGTGTTTTAGATAAAAAGGTCATTTCTCTATATACCCATGTGTGTGATTCTTAATTTTGTTGTATGTGGTATTGACTGTGTGTTTTAGATATTATTAGCTGCCATTGTAGCATAACTTTGAATTTTAACAAGTGTACATTTTTTCGGTTGAAGATATAATTTGTTGGAAGTAATTTTCATAGGCTAAGAATTTTTAGTTTGAGTGTTTTATCTTGTTTTGCTATGTGTGTTTGTGTGTGTTTCTTGATTTTCTTGTGTGTGTTATTAAGTGTGTGTTTTTGATATACCCTTTATCTCCAAAAGGACATTTCTTTATGTTGTGTGTGTCTATGTTTCTTAATTTTATGCTGTTATTGTAGCATATTTTTGAATTTTCTCGAGTGTACATTTTTTCGGGTGAAGATTTAGTTAGTTGAAGTGAAAATGATTGTCTAAGTTTTAGATTTTGTGAGATGTTTTTTTGGAGAAAGGTTTGTTTTTTTAATCTTGTTTTGCTAATTTTTTGTGTATGATTTTTACGTGTTTTCAAGTTTTATGATTTTGAAATGCAATTAGTCGAAGTGACAATCGTAGTTTTAAGTTTTTACACAGGGAGTGATGTTTTTTTGGAGGAACGAGTGTTTTCATATTGTATTTGGTAATTTTTTATGTATATGATTTTACACTTTTGCCACTCTTATGAACCTTATTGAGTTTTCCTGCAATTTGGAAGAAAGTTGAATAGATTTTGGATGATTACGGTATGCGAATGAACCCTTTGCATCAGTTGTACTAGGCTCTAGGACGTCGACAAGATACGAAAGCCCTGTTTTAAATCAATATATGACATTTACTGTTTTTCTTTGGTCAACAGAACACCAGGGTGGCTGAAGAAGATGTTTGCAGCTGTTACAAAGAGTGAAAGGAATGGCCCGGTTTTTCGATTTTTCATGGATCTAGGTGATGCAGGTATTGCTTGGCCATATATACGTTCACTGCATATTTTAACAAAAAGTAGATGCAAGTATCAAAATCTAACGAGTTTAATCAAATCGGTTGTATTTGACTTCCCATTTCCTAAATGTTTTGGATTCTTTTATGAAATATTTTGCTGAAGTAATCTTAATTGATTGATTTGTCACTATTGACCTTGTAAAAGGCATGGTTATGATTGGATTAAATGACAGTATATTTAAGAGAAAGATGATGGATTTGTACTGTTCATCTTGAAAGTTTTTTACCCATTTCTTTGGAAAGGAGGCATCAATACGTCTATAGATTATTAATAAATAGACAACAAGCACATTTTAAGATTTGCAGTCACTAATTACTTTATCCGTTTTAAATAAATTTCTGTTAGTACTCTCCACGACCAGAGTAACATTTTTTTAGCTTTGTCAGCAGTATATACCACTTTTGGAGTAATGTTCTTGGATAATGTTTTCTTTAACTTTTGGTGTTCGGTATTTATTTTCAAAAGATTTGCGTGATATGTATATGATTGCGTCTTGTCTTCTTTTTTCTATTGTATTTGTTTCTGAAATTGTTTCATTAAGGAATCTTAGACTCTGTTTTGTTGATTGATAATGTATGCATGTTCTATATCTGTGTATATTCGTGACTATTTTTTCAATTCGGTTATCCTTCATTTTTAAGTGACCATCTACTTTTATGTTTCTAGTTTCTTATGTTAAACAGCTGAATATTCCAAGTGGTGTTGTTGGTGCTTGTCGTCTTGATTTAGCATATGAGCATTTCAAGGTATGTATGTTCTTTTGGGTTTTCTTATGTAAGATTAATGAATTTGCATGAAATGTTTACATATACCATATTACTACAGTTTTTTAAGGTTCCATGAAAACAATTCCCCTACCCTCCCCTCTTCCTCTTTTTAGTTTGCCCTAGTTCATGGTAACCTTATATCTTTAATCCATCTTCACGTCCACCTCATTGTCTTTAGTGTTTTTGTGTCTTCAGTGATATGCTGCCATCTCCTTATGGAGTATAGGTTTTGGGAGCTTGCTATTAGAAATCGTAGTTTAAGTTTTGGTGCCCTTATTTACTTAACACTTTAGGCGTTGTAGTTTATTTGTGTGGGACTACTTTGCCACAAATTTTGCTTGTTCTTTTGCAAACATGAACGACTTTAACTGTAACAAATAACAGGTACCTGGCTAATAGTCCATTTACTGGTTCAGTTGAGTTGTATTAGCACTAAGTTACCCGGACTCTTCTATTTTACCCTCGTACCGGTGTCCATCGGACATGACATGGGTGTGGGTATGGGATCTGAGTCGGATCCTTGAGATGGAGACCGGACACTTTAACATTAAGAAATCTAGTTCAAAATAATTTACAAGCCTCGCAACAACTTAATCCTCTTAATTCTAGGGAGGGATTTTTACAGATTACTATTTTAATGTTATCCTTTTGATTTATGTTATAAATATGACATAAACAATTATGTAAATGTTTACTTTATGGGGGAGAAGACACGAATTTACAAAAAGTAGGTATAATTTCGTTATGTGAAGGTTATTTGCCAAATCCCGGCACCTGTGTCCAATTTTGGATCCATTTCCACGAATCGTAATTTTTAAAAACTAAGAGTATGACACTTGGATCCACACCCGTACCGGAGTCCGGGTAACTTAGGATATCTTATTCTTTATATTTTGTTGAAACTACTTTTTCTTAATTTTGTTTGTTTAAGATACTCTCTAGTCTCATTTTTACACCAATCCATCACCGACTTAATTGGTCTCACTTAAGGGTGTTACACTTGTCTTGCCCATTATCAATATTTTACATTAATTTGTAACTTTTGGTCTAGCTATGAGTCCCTCATATGTGAAGTGTTTCCCAAGGGTAACTTTATGTCCTTATTCTGAACGGTTTAGTCGATAATTTTTTCTATAGATAAGCAGTTTGCTTATGATTGAATGGGATGGATGTTGCAGTGACATGATATTACCCTTCGGCATTTTATGAAGTTGATTTGGTTTTGACAATTCATAACCATATTTTTGTTTCATTAATTCTTATTTATGCGGATGTATGATACATTTCTGTTTTAATGCAGGAAAAGCCACACCTATTCCAGTTTATTCCTAACGAGAAACAGGTAGAAAGAATGATCTACTCTTTCCTTGCTTACAATAATCACCCTTTTTAAGTTTAGCATTCCTTTTCATAAATGAGCTCCTGATGCAGGTGAAGGAAGCAAATAAGCTTCTCAAGACAATGCCTCAGAACGGCCAAAGAAGTAAAGTTGAGGGCGTTCCTGTTTTTAGTGCCGAAAACTTAGATATTGCAATAGCAACCACTGACGGTATAAAGTGGTATGCTCTACGCAGTTTGTTGCTGAAATTTGTTAAATGAAAAATAGGGACCTATGTGAATTCGACTTCTTTTTAATATGAATCTCTGCAGTGAGTTCACATATTACGTATGCACACATTAATGTTATGCATGAACATTTTTGTTATTTGAAGTATAATAACATCATGGAATTCTTGTTGTGGGCATACGGAGTAACCTACAAGAGAACCCTCATAATAAGGTATTACCGAACAAGAAATTTCTGATATGAGACTAGCCAGTCTTCAAGTAGGAATCTATATGATAACAATCCCTCAAACTAGAGAATAGATATTAATTATGAACAACTTCAAGAAAAATAAATAAAATTTCCTGATGAATGGTCAAATTTTCTTCCCTATTGCTTTATTCTGGTCTGTCAGTTGTATTTGCATTTTCAGGATACAAAAAATATTATATTAGTACACTAGTATATGATTGTGCAATAATGATACTAGGGCTACACTCTCATCTACTTTCAATGCAGCTAATCCATCATATCTAAAATTTTGCATATTTCGAAGGTATACACCTTACTTCTTTGACAAGAACATGCTGGACAAGATTCTTGAAGAATCTGTGGATCAGCACTTTCATTCTTTAATCAAGACTCGCCATTCAAACCGCCGACGAGACATCATTGATGACAGTATGTCATCAGACGTGTTTGATGAGAATGCAGAGAGCATATGGGAACCTCCAGAGGTACACAATCAGCCTGTTGTAGATGTTCATCAGAATTCTAAATGATGTTGTGAAGGATAATTATGTAATAGGTTAAGCAGATTGTGGACTTGAGAAATGCTAAACAATGAAAAGGAATTCTTATGTTTGAGAAATAAAATCTTCTAGTTTCTTTCTAAGTACCAGAAATCATTTATAAAGTTTGGAATTTGGATTTTAAAAGGTGGTATTGGACAGCAAATTCAATTTATCAGCTCTGTATTTGCTCTTATTTGGAATTGATTGCTGCACTTCTCATTGTCAGGTTCAGGAAGTAATGGATGAGATTGGTCCGGTTGACATCCCTATGAGTGTCATATCAAAGGCCGCCGAAATTCAGCTGCTTTATAATGTTGACAAAGTACTCCTTGGGAACAGGTGGCTGCGCAAAGCCACTGGAATTCAACCGAAATTTCCTTATTTGGTTGACTCGTTTGAGAAAAGGTAACCAACCATTCTCAATATAAAGCATTCATGGAGTCTCTGAATTTTCATGTATTTGATGGCCTCATGGAACATTTTATCTTCAGTTGTTTGGGGTGGGGGTAGCGTTGTTTCATGGATCCAATATATTTATAATTTTATTACCAACCATAGTTTGCTCTGAATGTAAAATCTGCAAAAAATAGATTACCACTATTATAACTATATAGTACTGCATCAGAAATTATATTTTCTTGTTCAAGTTCTTCCAATTGTTTTAACTTAGCCCGTCACTGTAGCATATAATTTACTTCTCACTTCTCCGATAACAATTAATAAAGATTCAAAATTTCCTGGAAAGTGTTGCTTATTTTAGTAGTAAGATAATTCTGCTTTGCGTGTTTTTCTTCTTCTTTCTTTTGGTTTACGTTTTGACATATTTAACGCTGTTTGCCTATAGTAAGTAACTACTCACTGATGTGGGCAATTTTGTTTATGTGACGTATTACAGTATCATTAATAACAAACTTTGGAACTATCACGTGAGTGGACTACCATCTTAAAATTATCTTATATTTGTACCTATCATAGCTAATGTAATACAATGCGCTGGCTCCTGGACATTTTTGGCACACTTGAATGGAAAGTTCATTTTTATGGCACAACCATTCAAAATGTTCCAAATATGGCACAGAACGCCACCACTTTTGGGGGTGAGGTTCACCCCAGAGGCCCAGAAGTAGTGGCGTTCTCGGGTTTTATATATATTTTTTCTTTTTTTCTTTTCCTCCCCCGGTTTGTGACTTGTGTTTATTGTTTTTCTAAGTACAAAAAATCCTATGGAGGTCAATTTTTTAGCTCTAATAATAAATTGTAAAAAATTTATTTTGGTTTAATATTTTTTTTTGTTGTCGAGTCATGTAAACCTATTTTTAGTGTATATTTTTATTTTAACAAAAAGTTGTAAATATACGACTTTTGTAGTTTTAAAAAGGGTGTCATGTGAGTGTGCATATGTTATGTGAGGGTATGTTTTGCAATGCTCATATTTAATTCCCAAAAAATTATTTTGGTTTAATTCTTTTTTTGTTGACTAGTGACGTAAACCTATTTGTAGTATGTATTTTTTATTTTAATTTTAATTTTTTTTTGTATGGTTTTAGTTGCTTGGAAAAGTGTAAACACGGGGGAGTATATTTTGTCCTGACGATGCCTCATATTTGTTCTTAATTCATTTGTTGATAATGGATACTTAATTTCAAACCCAAATTCCATCACAGAACATAAGTTACATAATAACACACACAGTTGAAAAACCATGCCTACTTCGATCTACAATAATAACACGATACATAGATAAAAATGAGTAAGATGCAACAATGCTAAAAAACGAGCAACTAGAAGTTCACGTGGTTAAGTGTGGGCGCCCTGGGCATTTCTTGCTACGTTTGGTGTGACCTTCTTGGTTGCATACACTGCATTTTTTTCCTAATCGCGGACCATCAATCTTTGTTCGGACCCGCACCGATTGGCCGTTATCTCCACGTTTTTTCTTAAGTTTTTTCAATGACCCATCCAACACTAACTTTCCATAGCCCCGTCAAGGTAGAGGTAATTCGTAGTTCCAGTATTCAGTTGGTTGCAACGGATAAATCATTGGCCGGTACAAGTTCTCCATTGTCTGGTTCTTATGACAATTTTCAATGAAATGATCCCAACTCAATCCATATCTTATTCAACCAGCCATTGCGTGATAGCACATCATATGATGGGTCGCCCATTTTTCACACGTGCACGTACGATCATTGAGGTTGACTACCTGGGTTTTACCTCCCTTTACCCTTCCCTTAGCAGTTGTGTACTGATATTTAACTATTTTCAAGATCCCACGTACACGGAATAACCGTATGTCTTGTTGCCTTTCTTTGAATTTTTGCTAGCATGGCGGCTTAACGCGCACATAACAGTTGACTCTGTTGCAGACCGTCATCCACTATATTTCGATGTGTCTTAATAATTGTGACCGCCTTGTAGAAGAGGTACTCCATCATTGCTGTTACTGGAAGGAAACGTGCCCTTTTTATGTTGCCTTTGACATCCTCAAGCATGTTTGTGGTTGTTTGACCATAGCGAACACCAGTGTCGTGGGAAAATGTCCACCTCTCCACGGGTATTATGGCAAGATAGTCGGGGGGGGGGGTTTACCAATCCTGCCATGTATGCGTCATGTTTCGAGACTTGCGTGCTTGTTCCAGCTTTCCACATCAATTTTTTTAGTTCACCACCAGGGTGATGATGACAAAAGTTTGCTTCTGACATGGAATAGGCAGAACCTATGAATTCCTAATGGCTCAGCAAATCTGTTTTGAGGGTCTCGTATTGCAGAGATAATACTGGCTGCACGATCGAAGATGATGCACACGCCGGTCTTTTGGCGACAAACATGTCTCCTTATACGTTGCAGAAACCAAGACCAGTTCTCGTACGTCTCTTCATCAACCAAGCCATA
This sequence comes from Apium graveolens, assembly GCF_009905375.1. Lineage (NCBI taxonomy): Eukaryota > Viridiplantae > Streptophyta > Magnoliopsida > Apiales > Apiaceae > Apium > Apium graveolens. Next base: position 315,504,897 of record NC_133650.1, read on the forward strand.
GCAAAGAGGAAAAGAGTGGTTGTTCGAATCTACACCCATAGCAATAAGCAGCTTGCCTCTATATCTTCCCTTCAAGAAAGTTCCGTCAATTGAAATCACAGGACGCGCATGTTGCCACCCGTCCATCATTTCCTATAAAACACCAAAAGATTAGCTTGCGTACGGACGTGCCCCGTTCCTCAGCATGAGCAAGACATCGATCTCAACTTAACAATGGTTCCATGATTTGTATTCATGATGGCTGCAAAAAACACGGGAAGAGCTTGGTATGTTGTAGCCCAACTGCCATAGACTTCTCAATGGCTATTTGCCTGTCTCTCCACGCTTTCTTGTACCCTATTATATGGTTGTGCTTGTTGTTGATAAAGGGGGTAATGGTTTTAATGGGGATTTCTGGTGTATCTATTACCTGTTTCACATATCACAGTAAATGTCAAAATATTTTCGTACCAAATATGTAGCGAAGTTGAATAGTTATGTATGTGAAGTTGAATAGTACGGTTTCTCGTAAACATAGAAACAATACTATTCGACGTCACGTACATAACTATTCAATTTCGCTACATATTTGGTACGGAAATATTCAAAAAGTGATTTCGCGGATTATGAAACCACTTGTAAGCAATTTCACATCCATAACTATTCAACTTCGCTACATATTTGGTACGGAAATATTTTGACATTTACTGTGATATGTGAAACAAGTAATAGATACACCAAAAATCCCCATTATCCCCTTATCAACAACGAGCACAACCATATAGTAGGGTACCAGAAAGCGTGGAGGGGCAAGCAAATAACAATCGAGGAAGTCTATGGCAGTTGGTCTATAACATACCAAACTCTAACCATGTTTTTTGCAGCCATCATGAAGACAAATCTGGTAACCATTGCGGAGATTGATGTTGTGCCTTGTGCGGAGAAACGGGGCACGTCCGTATGCAAGAAAATCTTTTGGTGTTTGAAGGCAATGATGGATGGGTGGCAACCTGCGCGTCCTGTGATTTCAAATGACGGAACTTTCTTGAAGGGAAGATATAGAGGCAGACTGCTTATTGCTATGGGTGTAGATTCGAACAATCACCCTTTTCTTCTTTGTTATGGCTTGGTTGATGAGGAGACGTACGAGAACTGGTCTTTGTTTTTGCAACGTATTCGAAGACATGTTTGTCGCCAAAAGACCGACGTGTGCATCATCTCCGATCGTGCAGCCAGTATTATCTCTGCAATACGAGACCCTCAAAACGGATTTGCTGAGCCATTAGGAATTCATAGGTTCTGTCTACTCCATGTCAGAAACAACTTTTGCCATCATCACCCTGGTGGTAAACTAGGGCTGTAATTCGAGCCGAGCTTTTTTGAGCTCTACTCGATTAACTTGACTCGAACTCGTTATCGAGCTCGAACAAGATTTTAGGCTCGATTAAAAACTCGAGCCGAGCCGAGTTTTTTTGAACTCGACTCGATAAACTCGAACTCGGTTAATTTTTTTATATTTTATTAATATTTTTATTTTTTATATATGTTATTAATATTACTTGCACTTTCTATATTTTTATTTTTTTCCATTAATATAACTTGATGCTATTTTTATGTGTTATTTACATGATTAATGATATTTTATTTTACTTATATTATTAATATGACTTGTGTCTTTTTATATTTGTTATTTACATGATTGATAATTTTTTCTGGATATGTATATATAATTTGATATTGGTAGTCCTTTGTCACTTTGTGTATATTTGAGGGGACCCCTTCCATACTTTTGTTTCAAAACTAATTTTGTTTTGAACTGAATTAGATTTGTATTGCATCAATTATAAATATATTTATAGAAAAATAAGAATATATTAATTTGAAATAGTAAAACAAAAAATAATCTGGAGTTGAATCAAGTAAAATTGTTATCGAGTTTCGTTTGATTTTATTTTAAAATAAAAAGGACAGTTACGAATTTTACATCAAATAATCTATTCAATATAGGGTTTTTTTTTGTTTAAATCATGAATCTATAGAATATTCCTTTATTTTAGATTCAAAAGTTATCATTTATTTCAAAATCTAACGGTCCTTTATAGTAATAATGTATTACTACTATATTGATATTTTATTATAAATTTGATTCATACTTTTGATAGTTGTCTAAATTCTAATTGAGATGTCAACTAATTAGATCTAAATTTACAATTTAGTGATAAGTTAATAGGTATATTATACAACTATGATATAAATTACACGAAAAAAAGTTTTATTATGATTTATTGCTATTAATTAAAATTATTATTTTTATAATTGTTATTTATTAATGATTTAATGTCTATTGCGTACTTTTGTTTTAAAAAAGATAAAAATTATTTTTCTCCCCCGAGTCCCGACAATAATAAAATTATCATTTTACTTTATTTATCATATATATAAGATATACAATATACAATCTAGAAAAATAAGTACATTTTTAAGAAATATGAAGATAGAGTTAAACAAAATTAATAAAATAGATGATTTGAAAAAATATACTAACAAAGGTGTTGTTATTTGTTTTCTAGTTTATACATGTATTTGAATATGTTGTTAGATTTACCTCAGAACACATGTATATTATTTTGAACATTTATTTATTGTTATTAATAGTGAAATTAATGTTTTTAAATTATAAGTCAAAATTTCAAAAATGAAATATTTTTACAAAGGTAAAAATAAAACCTGAATAACTCGATAAGAACCCGATAACTCGAAAACATGTTAAAAACTCGATAAACTCGTAGGCTCGATAAACTCGATAAGGACTCAATAACTCGAAAATACTCGAAAACTCGATAAGGGCCAATCAGTGCGGATCCGAACAAAGATTGATTGTCCGCGGTCAGAAAAGAAATGTAGTGTATGCAACCAAGAAATGTAGCACAACAAACGTAGCATAAACGTAGCAAGAAATGCCCAGGGTGCCCACACTTAACAACGTGAACTTCTAGTTGCTCGTTTCTTAGCATTGTTGCATCGTACTTATTTCTATTTATGTATCGTGTTATTATTGTGGATCGAAGTAGGCACGGTTTTTCAACTGTGTGTTATTATGTAACTTATGTGATGGAATTGTAAATAAGACATCGGCAGGACAAAATATATTCCCCATGTTACACTTTTCCAAGCAACTAAAACCATACAAAAATTAAAATAAAAAATATATACTACAAATAGGTTTACATCACTAGTCAACAGAAAAAGAATTAAATCAGAATAATTTTTTTGGGAATTAAATATGAGCGTTGCAAAACATATGCACACTCGACTCGCATGACACCCTTTTTGAAACTACAAAAATCATATATTTACAATTTTTTGATTAAAATAAAAAATATACACTAAAAATAGGTTTACATGACTCACCAACGAAAAAAGATTACACCAAAATAATTTTTTTTTCAATTTAATATTAGAACTCAAAAATTGACGTCCAGAGGATTTTTTGTATACTTAAAATAACAATAAACACAAGTCACAAACCGGGGGAGGAAAAGAAAAAAATATATAAAACCCGAGAACGCCACTACTTCTGGGTTGAACCCCAAAAGTAGTGGCGTTCTGTGCCATTTTCGGAACATTTTGAATGGCTGTGCCATAAAAATGAACTTTCCATTCAAGTGTGCCAAAAATGTTCAGGAGCCACAATGCGCTTGTATATTTTGAAGTGGCATCCAAAATAGCTAGAAGACTAAGTGCTCGTCGAAACAGGTTGCAAAGATTCACATACCTTTTTTAGCTTCCGATAAATAGAGGGTTTTTCTCATTATAAAATTTCATTTCTTAAGGTTGACAGCCAGAGCCTAGAGGCTCTCTTTTTTGTTTTCTCTTTGTCCGTTAGTAGACACCATTATAATTTGAACCAGTGTTTTGTCCATTAAATTTCCCTATTTTAAGGTATTGTATTCATCTGTAGTAGCTGATTATATATTCCTGTTTTCACTTTTCTGAGCACTTGTTTCTAATTTCATTGCAGGACTGAAGCTTCTTTTCTGAGGGCATCTGAATCATCCAACTCTACTGCCGATGCTGAATTAGAAATTAATAGTCCCGAACACCCTAGTACTTCAAAAGTTGAATCAGAAGATAACTTACAAATTTCACGAGGACAGCAACGAGATTTTCAGTTTCCTTTTGGTGATTGGCTAACAAATCCATGGTTAGAGCCCTTGAAAAAGCAACAGAGTTTACCAGATAAAAGGTGCTCTCCTAGTTTTCATTATTTGATATTACTTCACACACCTTTTGTGGTTACATTTTCAATGCTTTTTTTAGGGCACAAAGGTCTTCACATGATTGCGAGAAAAAAGAATCTCAATCAAAGGTATTGTTACCTCAGATTACAATGGTTGGTATCTCAACCGGCGAACCTGGACAAATGAACAAGGCGGCTATGAAAAAGACAATGGATGATCTGACAAGAGAGTTGGAAGAAAGTGATAAGGGAAGTGTTAGTAGCAGTAACGACTACAAATCTGATGATAGGGATCCACTGTTTGTCGCCAACGTCGGTGATTATTATTCTGGTATGTCAAAAGCTGGTTCGGGTAAATGGGTTCGTGGTGAGTCGGCTAAAATGCGTCGATGAGGAAAGCATCATTTGTTAGCAAGATTTTAGCTGGGGAACTCAACAAGGAGATGTAAATTGATGAGGAATCATGTAGTTTGATGTTATACAAGGCTTTTATTACATTTTTTTACTTGCTTTAGCTTATTTCTTAGTGTACTTTAGGCTATGTAGGAAATTGTAACAGGGGAGTCTGGAATCTACTATTGTACATTAATACTCAAGATAAGTCAGATTTATAACTTCCAAAATAAAAAAAGAGCACCTTTGGTTTCATTATGGTGTTCAAATTTGGGTTTCATTAGCGCTAATCTATATATATATATATATATATATATATATATATATATATATATATATATATATATCTTAATATATATATATATATATCTTAATATATATATATATATATAAATAGAGTAAAGTTCTATGGAGTCCACCTTTAATTGGAGTCCTGGGAGTACATATATGTTCTGCAAGTAAAATATAGTTTAAAATATTGCAAAACATATTATTTTTCGACAAACATCACTATTCTATCAAAAATCTTGTAGATTGCATACATTTTAGAAGCAGAACATTGCAAAAATATATATTCTACAAAACATGTTTAGTTTGCAGAACATAAATGTTTATGTTGCAGAACATATTGCAGAACATACATATTGTACCGTAAATATATGAGATTTGCATGATTTTGTTGAAGTTATGCTATTTGTGTAACATGTTTTGTAAAATAACACGTTTTACAATATATTTTATTTGCAGAACGTAGATGGACTCCGAGGACTCCAATTAAAGGTGGACTCCATAAAACTTCCTTTTTTAGTCCCTATTTTTTAGAAAACAAAATCGAAAGCTTTTTTAGATCGAATATAAAAACATATTACAAGTAGAATAGGTGACCATTTTTTAGATTGAATATAATAATATATTAGAAGTAGAATATGCATCCGAGAATTTATTGGGAAGAAATAAAAAAAAATTATAATTGGAATATTGAAACCTCCTCTCTATATATATTTGAATTTCCGATCCAATCTTTAGCTCATCTTTTCAAGCGTTGTTTATCTTTATGTGAAAATTTGAAGGTAAATTCAGGATTTTGTTCCGGGCATGTTAATCTTACAAGAAAATATTTGATTATATAAACAATTTAATAATTTAGTCTTTGAAGGAAATGTGAACATCTCATCCATGCTTAAGCCAGTAAAGACTATATACTCATTGTCATTACACATCTTTCTATTTTTGGGCGGCTGATAGATTTGGTGTTTGCATTCTTATTTATCTCTTGCTATAACATATGTATGTAGCCGTGTTTATGAAGTCTCACAAATATAATGATTACGCTCCAAACTTCATTAAGAGATCCATAATACGTTCAGTTTTTCATGTAATCCAAATAATTTTAATTTAATAAAATTAAATTTTCTTTTATATATTGAAGTGTAATAAATATTTAGAAGTCAATGTATTTAAAATTTGTTTATTCGAATTAATAGAGAAGATAGTAAATATATTTAGAATTGTTTGTTCGAAATAATAGAAAAGATAATAAATATTTAGAAGTAAATAATTTATATTTTTTTAAAAAAAATTACCTTATACTAAACTAACTTAAATCGTATTTTTCTATTTAAATTTGAAATTCAAATCTATTATATAAAAGAGTATATACGTTCGAATTAATATAGAATATAATAAATATTTAGAAATCAATCCTATTTAAAATTTGTTTAAACATATTTTATCTTTTTGTCAACTAACTTAAATCATAAACACCTAATTATTTTAGAGTTTAAACCTATAATACAAAGGAGTATTCTCGATATATAAAAAGTAGACATCCACGAGCTGTAATATAAATCATATTTATCTTTTTTTCTTGAACTTCTCTATTTTTTTAATATTAAAAATTAAATTTTCTTTTTAGCGAACCTAATCTTTAGGTATTTATAAGAGACAAGTGCTATAAGAATTATATATCTTAATATATATATAAGAATTAAATTTTCTTTTATACATTCGAATTAATAGAAAATATAATAAATATTTAGAAGTCAATCTTATTTAAAATTTGTTTATTCAAATTATTTCGAATTAATAGGGAAAATAATAAATATATAGAAATCAATCTTATTTAGAATTTGTTCATTTGAATCATTTCGAATTAATAGGAAAGATAATAAATATTTAGAAGTCAATTCTATTTAGAATTTATTTAAACAAATTTTTTTATTTTCCTCAAATAACTTAAATCATAATTTCCTATATAAATTTGAAGTTCACTAAAAAACGGGAACTTCCTTATTTTTTTTTTTTTTGCTAAATGGGAACTTCCTTATTTAGTTTGTATATCTTAGAAAATAAAATTCAAGTTCATGTAGAAGTAGAAATAAGATCCAAGTTTATATAGATTAAAAAAATTTCTTATTTAGGTTCCACAATTTAGAAAATAAAATCTAAGTTAATGTGGAAGTAGAAATTAAATTAAACTCTATAGCGAAGTAGAATTTTATTAAATTATATTCGAAACTTATACTAATAAAAATTTATTTCAACTTATTCAAAATATAAAAGAAAAGAAATTGTTATTAACTTATTCGAAATGAAAAAAAATTATAATAACTAAAAATTATTATAATTTATTTGAATTAGAAAAGAAAAATAATTTAACACTAACATATTCGAAATAAGTTAATACCAACATATTCAAATATGTGTGATATTTAAACAATTTTCTGCATGCAGTGGTCAGAAAAGTCATGGGAGTTAAAAGGGGCCGATAGACCCTCGATCTACAAATATTTAAATTTTTTTATCATAACCCTCTTTTTTTATTTAATTTTGCAAGACGTTGGATTTTGAGTGTATATAAAGAAATCCAATACAATATTCTTTAATTGTAGAGATCTGCATTTGTTTATTTTTTTAATATTTAAATATTTTTTGTCTAAATTATAATAATTTTTTATTTGTATTTTATTTGACGGCAGGACGACTCAACCTAAATTTTATCTACATAATAATATTTTTTTTATTAGCATTGTGTTTGACGGCAGGGCGGATCAAACTAAATATTCTCTAAATTTAAATAATTTTTTCATTATTATTGTGGTTGACTCGAATGCGACACAAACTAAATTTTATCTAAATTTTAATAATTTTTTCATTAGAATTGTGTTTGACGGAAGGGCGACTCAAACTAATTTTTATCTAAATCATAATAATTTTTAATAGTATTGTGTTAGACGGGAGAGCGGTTCAAACTAATTTTACTTAAATTATAATATTAGCTTATATTAGGATTTATCTAATTATTTAGCGTCGGCCTAACAAAACCTCCTAATTTGTACAATTATTATTGACTTGTCAAGACGTGATATAACCTGGTATCATAAGTAAAAATGTACGCCACTTTGTTATGTTATGTATATTATAACATGTGTCGGTCTAACAAAGCGTGACACAAAATGAGCAATAATTATGAATAATTATTATTTTTAATTATAGTTCATGTTTTTCTTAAATTACCTTTCTATTAATTTTTTAGAAAAAATTTGTAGGGCAGCTGCGCAGCGCGGCTTTGTCGACTAGTACTCTATAAAATAAAATCCCAGATGGATCCCGTAGATGATGATGTGTATTCTTCTCTATCTTACATTCTTACTATGCTACTTTCTCTAATTCTGGGAAGAGGTCCCTATATTTTGAATTACTAAAATAAGAATTGGCATTTAGAATTTAATAAATATGAATATAATGACTTCATATTAATCACCTTTGGTAGGGGTATACACGGATCGGATTAGGCGGGTTAGGCGAATTTAGCAATCCAATCCAATTAATTCGGGTTTTCAAAATTTCAACACCACCCAAATCGTTTAAATTTGTAAACCAAACCAATTTGTATACTTCGGTTTGGTTCGGTTTGGATCGGTTTATTAAATATACAAAATTAATATAAAAAAGTATAATAAAACATAAAGTTTCAAATTTTAAAACACTTTTTTTTTTGAACCGAAATTCTAAAACACTTGAAAATCATTCTAAACAATATTGCAATTAAATCGGGTTGACATATTTTCAACTCATAAATGTATCGGATTGAAAAAAATCGGTTTGGTTCGACCAAAATAGGATCGGTTCGGTTTGAATTAGTCAGGTTGGCCAAACCTTGTAAACCCCTAACCTCTGGCATCCCTAACTTAATTTTTTTGAGCTCTTCATCTTTCAAGATTATGTAACTGATCACTTTCATCCCATATAAATTTATGGGAGCAAAATAGTTCTCATGCCATTTTGTCATGTCTCCATTTTATGCCACATGTAACTCGTGCATTGTTTTGCATTCGTATAATATTTTGGGTTGTGTATTTTTAATATTTTGTAGCGTTTTTGTTCTCAGCATTTTTTTTTATCATGTCGTTTTATTTTGTGGTGCAGGTTTGTTATTAGTTTATGTCATCATGTTCGTATCTAATATTGATAGCCATCATTCATGTCATTAATAATTAATATGCATTTTTTTGTGTTTAAAGTTGGGGAAATGGCGCAAGACTATTTCTTTAGCACATTCCTAAAATGCAAGCCTTTATGAATTTGATATATTTTTTTCTTTTTGTCATGATTTATTTTAAAGAGTTTGTTTTGATTAATTATGATATTTGATTTTTCTTTCTAATAGAAACAATGGATGATGTGGGAAATCTAAGTGCATAATGTATCTCTACTAGGCACTGGCAGGATAAAAATAGCATCGGGATAATTTTCATAAATGCAGTTATTGGCAAAAAGTCATAAGACACAAATTACTTACAATAAAATAGCAACAAAAATTTTGAAACCCTTCTCAAAACAGCTACTCCCTCTGTTTTTTTTATTTGTCGCTTTGACTTTTGCACGTATTTTAATGTGGTTTGACCGGTTAGTTAGAAATATGATTTTAAAAATTTTCTTTTTGTGAATTAAAATATAAGTTGTCTACTCTTTTATTTACAAAAAGAAAATTTTATAAAAGATAATTTTAACTAGCCAGTCAAAAAACATTGAAATGTGTGCAAAAGTCAAATCGACACATAAAAAAAACAGAGGGAGTAAATATGTTTGATTTTGGAAAGTATAGATTTGTGTGTTGACGAATTAATAGTTCAGCACATGCAAATGTCAAAAGTTGATCTCTTAACTTCACTAGAAGGAAAATGTACCAAAAATTGATCTATTATCCTCACTTGGAGAAAAATTTATAACTACAAATATTAATTTTTCTGAAAATACAAGATTTGAGCTTTCTAACAAAATTACGAAATATAATTTTCTAACAAAATTACGAAAAATTAATTATGAAGTAAAATTATTGACATAACCAAAGTTTTAAAAAAAAATATCAGTTGTTATGTTAAATTTGATTTAGGTCTTCATAATTTTGATCATCCCAATTGTTTATGAAGTATTATGCTTATACTATATATGTTGATTTTTTTAAAAGTTAAAGTATTGATTTTGAGTTATGTGCCAAATAAAATATTAATTTAAAATCTGACGAGGATCAAAATCTGATAGTTACAATAAGTCCGCAGAACATAACTTTTTATAATTATATTAACATCAATTTATTCGAACCACAACAAACGCGATTTTTCCACCTAGTTGTATCATATATGTAAATATTGATTGCAGTTGGAGACTTGTAGTGCATTATTGATATTTGTTTATACATTTTTTCTATAAATTTAGCTTGTTTTGATTGGTTATTCACAATAATGAGATCAATCAAAATGTACCAAATTATAAATTTTAGGGGTTAAATATCAAAGTAGTCACTGAAGTGAAGGTCATATATCACTTCCTTCACTAATCTTAACGGAGTATCATTTTGATCACTAAAGTCACGTAAATATCAAATAGATAACTCTAAAAATGCGATTATAAAGTAAATATTATCATCTGTTATGTTCTACACATTTTTCTTCAACGCTCCTATAACCAAATGAAAAGTTGTGAACTCTAGTATTTTAGATAATATATCTAGATTTTAAAAAAATTATTTACTATTTATTTTAAATTTTTATAGTTATTTTATCTTACTTAATTAAAAATAAATAGTAAATAAAAGTTTTAAAATCTAGATATATTATCTAAAATACTAGAGTTCATAACTTTTCATTTGATTATAGTAGCGTTGAAGAAAAATGTGTAGAACTTAACAAAAGATAATATTTATTTTGTCGACACATTTTTGGAGTTATCTATTTGATAATTATACGACTTTAGTGATCAAAATGATACCCCGTTAAGATCAGTGAAGGAATTGATATATCACTTTCACTTTAGTGACCAATTTGATATTTAACCCTAAATTTTAGTGTTTAGGGGCACACACAAGCTTTTGTATAATCTGAATTTAATAAAAAATTGCTATTTCCTTTGTCCTAAAATAAGTGTCGCTTTATCTTTTGACACATTTTTTAAGGTACTAAAAAAAGATATTTGCATATTTTTTTTTAATTTTTTTTTCCTGAATTAAAATTTTACATTTATATTTTTATTTAGAAAAAAAAATTTATAAAAAAATGTATATAAGTACCCTTTTTTAACACCTCAAAATACGTGTCAAAAGTTAAAACGACACTTATTTTGGGACGAGTATCTATTTGTCTAATAAAAAATCTAATGATATCCAATTTTTTTCACGTGTGATGAGTGGACAGCTAGTTTGTTGGATAGAAAATACCTTGTTACAAACTTCACTTTATTTGTTTCATCATTGTACACACTACACAGGTTGATGGAAGATGACAATTGACATCTATTAAAGATGCTCTCTTATCTACATAATTTTTTTAATTATTCTAGATCTAAATTTTACCAGGTCAAATGTAATGCTTTTTTAATTGAAAAATTGTGTATAATTATGTTATTTTTAAGTAAATAATTATATATTTTTGAAACAGGTATTCCAATTTTTTCTCTAAACTTGTTAAAATTATGAGTTGACATGTTTTAGTTAGAAAATTTAGATGTGTACGAGATAAGCCCATCATTTTGATTAATTTTTTTTTTTGATTAACTTGTGATGCATGTAATCTAGAAATATTTTGGAGACAATTTTAAAACAAATATGTTAATTATTAAGGGTAATATTCCAGTAGAAAGTGATTATTGTCAGATTTTAAAAACAAATAATGTTGATAATTAGGTTGATCTACCTTAATTAAATTAAAATAATAATTTGATAAAAGGAATAGTCGTATACGAGTACAATGATAACACAAATCAATCTCTCTCCGACTCTCCCTATAAATCTCGCCGAGTTTTATATTGTGCATAATAAGTGGCATCAAAGCTGAGTCTACTCCAAGTCTTCTTCTCATCTCTCTGAGTTTTTTACTTTCTCTCTCTAGAAGCTTCTAATGGCGTCGTGGTCGGATCTCGAGAGCAAGGCGAAAGAGGCGTTCATTGACGACCACTTCGAACTCTCCGTTGACCTATACACACAAGCCATCTCTCTCAATCCTAATCTCGCCGAACTCTTCGCTGATCGTGCTCAGGCCAACATTAAACTCAACAATTTCACTGGTACTCTCTCTCCCTCCCTCTCTCTCTCCCCTACTCTCCCTCTCTCTCTCTCCCCCCTTACTCTCTCTCTCCCTCTCTCTAATGTTGTATTACATGTTTGTTTTGTTATTTGATTGAGATTTTGATTAGGTTTGACTTGATTATTGCTTTTGAATTATGGATTTTGTTTGTATTGTTATTTTTTTTGTATGTTCATGTGTCAAATTTACTATAGCTGATACTGTAATAGTGTCTAGTATGTGATTAGGTACTTGCACCGGCTTAAATTTATCGGTGTGCTTGATGGTGCATTTTTTGCTGCCTAGTATAAGGGACTAGCTACTAGGGGTCGTAAGGTCTTAAAATTGAATTTGGCTAGGGAGTTTTATGAAAAAATACGACAATAGGGGAAGGGGTACTTTTCACTACCTTGAGCACATGTTTCTCATAAGGGGGTATTTTGAAAAACTGCAAGGAGGTGCATTGCATGGAGTGGTGCGCATTATAGAGATTTGTTTTCTGGTGATGCACATGTGAGTGATGTGTATTTCCCTATTGACTATCGGTAACAAACTATAGGCAATGCATGGATTGTACAGAAATAATCCTTTGTGCAAAAGGAATGTGATGTGTCATGCATGTCTATTTCTGTGCAATGTGTGGAGTGTGCACACATTTAGGTAGTAAGCATTCTCATAAATTTTATCTAATGTCTTAAAGAAAGGGAAAAGTTTTGGAGTATCTTATTCTAGGTCAACATTCCCCAAAATGCGGTAAAAAAGGCCCTCACCTGAATTATGATAAGCACCTTTTCTTAAAATGTTGGTAGTTGTTTGAGGTTTGGTTCAACTCTAATTCTCTAAGAACGCGCTGTAGTTATTTGTTGGTTGTTTTTTTTGTACTTACCCTTTTCATGTTTAGATGTCATGTGGACAATTTGGCCAAATTGACTAAATTTTGATAATATATACGAAATTTTATTTAGTTTCCTTTTTTCTACAGTACTTTGAAATTGTCAATCTATAAATTTATAATTATTAAATTGCGGTCAAAATTTAGTCATTTTGGCCATAAATTTGTTTAAAGGAATCCCTAGATATAGGAAAGGGGGAAGTTTATATATGAGAAACAATGTAAGGCATAGGGCCACAAACCTCAACAATTTATGATGACTTGTGTTTGATAAGTGACTTGGGTGATTAAGCACGAGGTTATGGGGGGTAGATGGCATCTATCCTTAGTAATGAAATATTTACAATTACTAATCCAAAGACAAGAAAAACAGTACATGTGCAGTAGAAAGCGAACCTTGCTAATATATGTGTAGGAGACGCAAACCTTGCTTTGATTATGTCAGTTTTTTATAGGGAGCAGGCTTTCGCGTCCTTAACAATGTAAACATTGTCAGTTAGAGATGGAGGGTTTTAATTTATGTGGTTCGAGATTGCTGCTTTTAGGGTTTACGGCTGGATTATTGGAGTACAATGGGTTGGTAATACCGTACATCAGATCACATTAAAATGTAAAGATGTCCTGGAATTTATGTATGCCGCTGGGACAGTTTCTCACAATGGCACCAAGAAGTTGGATTTATAATTTGAAATATCAATTTTTAAGGGTTTAGAAAGAATATAAGAGTTAATAGTTATTGTATATTAATATTAAGGTACATGAATACATTGATTCTAGTGAATTTTGTATCTTAATGATCCTAGGATTAAGTTTCCAGGTGAATTATAATAACAAAGTGGAGTATATATCAATCATGATAGTTCTGATGCTCCACCAATCCTCACAGAAAATGATGGTGGTTGGGGCTTCTGTTGGATTTTAGGCTTCTTAACTCTCCAACTGTTTAGTGTTTGTATATATATATTCTCCCGAGTCCCTATGCGTCACAAATTCTCGCAGTAAATGTGACAGTGGTTAGTGTCCTGAGGTCTGACAGTGAGAGTACTCTCAGCTACTTGCAGATTGAGACTGACACCTTTTCTTTTGTTGTTGTTTACACTTTACATGCTATATGTAATTTTATTAGTTTATTCTTTAATTGATCCAATTTATATGTGCAGAGGCCGTTGCTGATGCAAACCGAGCTATTGAACTGGATCAATCAATGGCCAAGGCATATCTACGTAAAGGGTAAGGATCTTCTTAAACTGTTGTGTGTGTGTGTGTGTGTATATGTATTATGATTTAGTTGCCTATGTGGCCAAAGATAAGAAGTGTGACATGCAAATAAATGTTTTGTGTAGTGGTGATTAGAGATTCGAGTACTTTCTGTTCATTATTTTTTTGCTCGCAGAACTGCTTGTATAAAACTTGAAGAATATCAGACTGCTAAGATTGCCTTGGAAAAGGGTGCTTCTTTAGCATCGGGAGATTCAAGATTTTTAAATTTTATCAACGAGTGTAATGACAGAATTGCAGGTAATGTTATCTTCAAATTGATGATCTGGCTTATGTATTTTGTTTCCCGGGTACGATGAGCTTACCAGACAATGTGATGAATTTGATGGTCTATCTGTGTGTGTATTTTGGATAATTTCTGTGCACCAATTATCTTATTGAATGGATCTTATTCATCCAGAGGAAATTAATGAACTAGCAGAACAGCCTGTTCAAGTTTCAAATGATAGTGTCACACATAACACTGATGTAACAGCAAATTCCGAGCCGGTTAATAATCCATCTGATCAGGTTACAACAGCTCCATTAACTAAACCAACTTACAGGTACTAATCATCTGAAATTTATTTACTAAAATTTGTATCAGGAAAATTTTTCCAGTTCCGAGTCACGACCTATGGCTGATTCTAAATATATATCCTGTCTTGCATGATGTTTGACGCAATGTCCAATATGCAGGCATGAATTCTATCAGAAACCAGAGGAAGTGGTAGTTACCATCTTTGCAAGGGGTTTACCTGCCCACTGTGTTACAATTGAATACGGTGAACAAATAGTATGTTCACAATATCTATACTATTTACTATTTAGTATCGACATGTTATTGCTGCTAATTAAACTCCTTAATTCAGGTAATCAGTGCTATTGTCCTCATTCTTGTATTTTGTGGTTGCTAATTGCTTTTACAGTTAAGTGTTACCATTGAAAAACCTGGCGAGGATGCATTTGTATTTCAACCTCGCTTGTTTGGAAAGGTGAAGCAGCTCTACATATTAAGCCGTGTCTTTGATTATGGAGTTAATCCTTTATTCTACATATTTAGTTAAAGATTAATGTGTTGAGATGAGAGTGGGGATAATTTTAACGATAGGGCCAGACAGTTAGATACTTAAGTTGAAAACCCACTTTTTGACGGTCCTTGAGGTATAATTTTCTCAGGTAAATAATTAGAATGATTTAATATGTGTGAGTTAATTGAATCAAATAATAGCAAAGAGTAGTCACTGGCTTGAGAAGGAGAATAATGAGAAATCTGAAACCACATGTACAATTTCCTTTTTGGAAAGCCATTCCACTTCTGCTGGCCTATAATAAAACAACACTTACATTCAATGGAGTGCAACAGTATCTGAGACAGACTACAACCTTCAGAGAAGGTCTATCTTTTTCATTACATCTGAGAGGTGTGGTTTTGTTGCTAGACAATGTTTAGGAAATTTGAAATATTTATGTTCTTTCTTTTAATATAATGATAATTTTTCCTTTTTCTTTTGCATAGCATCAGTCAGGTTAGTTTTTTGCTATGTGCAAAGAGAGTCTCCTCGGAGATTGCTTTGTGTTGATTATTTTCATGTCATTGCTGCTTTAAATGTCATAAACTCTTTAGTTGTAACTTTATTTTCTAATCCTTGACAGATAGTGCCTGCAAAGTGTAAGTATGATGTACTATCTACGAAAATTGAAATTCGACTTGCTAAGGCCGACACCATACACTGGACATCTCTTGAGTTCAGTAAGAGCACTTCAGTTCCTCGGGTGACAAATGTATCATCAGGTTGAATTTTTTTTTATTAATCATTTCTTTTAGCAGTAGGAAATTCAGTCATGCAAATACTGCATTTAACAAGATTTATTGTTCATATCACTCCATCTGTTCTGCAATATGGCTATTACTCCTGGATTTTAAAACATTACCAAAACCTATGTTTGAATTCTTTGTAATGTTTCAGTTACTTGATATCTTCTAGTTTCCCAAGGACTTTTTTTTCTTTTTCTGAATATTCAAATTTCCCTGTCAATTTTCAAGGTACTCAAAGACCTGCTTACCCTTCCTCAAAGCCAAAAAAGGACTGGGACAAGCTGGAAGCTCAAGTGAAAAAGGAGGTAGATTTGTGACCTAGGAGCTCGTGTTGTTCTTTCTGCTAAACTACAGTATTTTACAGAATTGGTAAATTACAAATATAATGTGAATCTAAATGTTACCGTTGTACTGTTCAGGAGAAGGAAGACAAACTTGACGGGGATGCAGCTTTGAACAAATTTTTCCGCGAAATATATCAGAGTGCTGATGAGGACACGAGAAGAGCTATGAGTAAATCTTTTGTAAGACTGCTAGCAACCATTATAGTCTCCTTTCATTACACTACAATAAGCTCCTTTTTCCCTTGTCTTGGGAAATGCTTTACTTGTATAGATACCCATCTGAAAGGATGCATACTACTTTGCCTGGTCTATTAATCTTATTGTGAAAAATGACTCTGTGTATTCCCTGTATAGGTTGAGTCAAATGGAACAGTATTGTCTACAGATTGGAAAGACGTCGGTTCAAAAAAAATCGAAGGAAGTCCACCAGATGGCATGGAGATGAAGAAATGGGAATATTAAACAGTCTTAAATCTCCCCAGACCTTTTGGATCAAAGTTTTTTAGTTGCTTGATTGTAATTGAAGTTTTGGATCATATTCTTATATTCCATTCATTTTCTATACTTGTCTCACAAATCGTAGACTTCTTGAAAAGCTCGTGTAAATGCCACTTAATTGTCGTTTGTGTAAACTTGGACCTAGACTTTGTGTGCAGTCAGGCAAGACCTTGTGAACAAAGTTTCATTTTTTACTGTATAGTTGATCGCAATCAGATTGGTAAAATATTAACATATAGCTATGCTTTCTGTAAATTCCGTTTGACTAGTTAAACTCACACGTACCCCCCCTGTCTTTGACAAAATTCGAATACTCTATTTCTTGTTAAGTGTGCGAGATGTTAAGTATAGAAAGAAGAAAGAAAAGTGCAGTCATTTTCCTGACCTCTTCATCCTTGTTTTGAAAAACCATAACAACTATTAGAAATTTATATCTAAGTCATAAACTGAAGAAGATGAGATTATAAATATTATCAAGTTTAGAGATGTTTTAGATCCTAACATCTGTTCTGTATCTGAATTTTCTATTGTATAAAATTCCTTGTCCACAAAAAATTTCTTAACAAATCGGAAATTGTTTTGAGCTTTGACATGTGAGATTTGGAAATTGTTTGGTGTTTGTCATTTCCAGAAAGCACAATGGGAGCAGGTGAGTGTTTTCACTGGTTCCTATAGTTTAATATTTGGACTTATTTTGAGAACAACCAACATATGGAATCTTAGATGTGGACATGCGGTATATGATGCGGTACTTTTATTTACAAATATGAATTTTATAACTTTATAATTGAATATATGTTCTCATGAATTCTCGGAATAAGCGAGGATTGAACTGACAAAACACACTGTTCTAAAAATTTCCGATTTTCTAAAAAATCTCCGATTAATCCCTAATTAATCCCCTACAAAGTATCCGACCGATTCGATTTTGAAATCCGATTTATTTTTACGAACTTTTCTTTATTGCAGTATATATAATTATTTATTAAAATTAAAATACTATATTAATTTAAATATGAATTTATAGAAATTATGATATAATAAATATATATTTGTTAATAAATAACTAATATAATCATAATAATATATTAAATATAATTTAATATTATAATACATCTGATTTTACCCCGATTAATTCCCGATTTTCAATTAATCCTAAATCGGTAACTCGACCGATCTTCCCCGATTCCCGATTTTTACCACACTGACAAAAGATAAACTATTAAATACTTGAATTACTCAGCCGTTCTCCCTCCTTTTTATTTTTTTATATTTTCTATTTTAAACAGTTTCTTCCATTTTTACATTACCCTATATCATTTTTTAATATATTAAACTAAGAAGGCTTACTTCAGAGCCCTGCCCCCGCAAATCTTTTAAAATTTCTCATTTACGTCCTTGTTTCTCAGCAACTTGGCAATTAATTTTATTATTCTATTCACTGTCTTGGTCTACGTGCGTAAATCATGTGACAACTATTCAAATGGACAGAGAAAGTAATAAAAATGTAATTTTTTGACAATAAAAAAATAATAAAACCGTATCAAATTCTCTTGTTTTTGCTATTTATCAGTTGGATTCGATTCATTATATCTATAAGCACATATTTAAGTTGGGTCTTACTCCATTGAAAATCTTTTTATTACGAGATATCCAATTATAACCACTCATTTTAAACCCATTATCAACCTCTCACCACACATTAATTTTTAACATTTTAATATTTCAACATCATCTTCTTTGTAACTCTACCACCTATCACTTCCAACCACCGCCGACCACCATTTTCCGGCGACCACCACAAGTAATCACTGTAAAATAAAAAATCATTGCCGTCAAATCAAAATCACCATCGAAAAACGAAAATCACCCCAAAAAATCACAATCACCACTGAAAAACGAAAAATCAATCCCAAAAATCAAAATCACCAGATCTGACCACTATCTTCGCCCACCAAATCCAACCACCTGCTCCTTTTATCATCTCCGACCACCAAAATTATAACGATAATCACCAAATTTAATTATTAAGCAACATATTTAAACAACTACAACACCACCAACATCACCAATATTTAAAAAACCACCTGCCACAACCCTAAATCACCGAAAAGTGAACACAAATCAATTAAAAGTGGAAAAATCACTCCATTTTCGTGTCTGCTATTATAAATCCGACTCAATCGTCGGAAAATCTTCTCTCGATTAAAACAAGGAAATTGAATAAATAAAGACTAAATATGGGTTAGTAACTCGAGAGTTTGGGTTGTTCGTGGCGGTGGTGGGACGGGGTCGATGGTGGTGGTGAGTGTTGAGATAGATCAGAAATTAGGTGGGTGGAAGGATATGGTGGAGGCAGGGGAAGAGAGAGGGGGCAATGAAGAGTGCGGGAGGAATGAAGTCACGGGGAAGAGGGAGTGCAGGGGTGGGTGGGTAAAAATTAAAAGTAAAACTTAAAATATAAAGTGTGTGGTCATGATTGAATATAATAATAATAAATGTGTGGCTCAGATTAGATCTTATATCTGACAATAATAAGGGTTCTCATTTGAGGAAAAGCCTAAGTGAATATACTCTCTATTCTCAAGAAGTATAAACCTATAAATTAAAAAGGGAGATCACCAATCAAATTGATACAAAACTCTCAGAAATCATCAAAAAAATTTAAAAAGGTCTGTTTGAACAAAAAAACTTAATGCCTTTCAACTAATAATAAAAAAATTATATTATATCTTACTCCTTCCGTCCTAGTTATTTGTATACAAATGGTTTGGGCACGGAGGACAAGACATAATAGTAAAATAATATTACTTTTGGGAATTTTGGTAAGATAGTGGGATGCGAGAGAAGAACAAAATATAATTTAGTGAGAAGAAAGTATAAAGTAGGGTAAAGTGGTGGGACTAATCAATATTTAATCGATAAAGTGAGTGTAGTGGGAGTAAGTGGTGGATGTAGTCATGGTTGTAAAAATCGGTAATCGGTACTAATCGGTTTAGGTATCGATTAAGGATTAATCGGCAAATCGGGGATTAATCGGAGGGATTAATCGGAACAAAAATCAGATATATTTAAATATTTTAATAATATTGAATATATTTACCTTATTTATTATGAAATATATAATTCAAAAATAATTTATAAATATTAATCGGATTTCAAAAAATAGATCGATCAAATATTTTTTAAGGATTAATCGGGAATTTTTTTAAAAATCGGGGATTTTTAGAACACTGGATGTAGTTGATTTTTATATTAATACTTTTTTACTATTTTTTGTAAGTTTGAAATATATAGAAATGGTGTGACATCTAAAAAAGGAAAGGAAAGTGTATAAAAATGGATGAGACGGAGGGAGTAACATTTTATGATTTTTAAAATATTTTTTTATTAAAGTAATCCTCCATCCCTAATTAGTTGTTATATTTGACTTTTAAATGTATTTTTTATTTTTTCTTTTGTAAAAAGAAATTAAAAATTAAAAATTTATTTATTTTTTTTAAAAAAATATAATTAACAGCGGACAATACAGTTTAAATTGCACGCAAGATACTAGAACTAAGAAAAGGCTGGCCCATCATCCAATCCCATCCCTCCACGTGTACTAAAACTAACGTCATCAATAAAGGTCCTTCAAAAAACAAAATCTCCACCGTTAATTCAAACTTTTTCCGTAAACCATCACCTCGAGCTCTGTAAATACACTCACTCCACTCCCATCTCTCCTTTTTAAAAACACACACGCACAAAAACACACACACACGAAAAACACACAGTTAGCGAAAAAAGCGGCTAGATTTTCGGAGATCGGCGATGTCGGAGCATGGCGGCGAACACGAACCGGAGCCGAAGGTAGAGTCGGTGTTGGAGAAGATAACGGAGAAGTTGCACGGCGATGATTCGTGCACCTCGGAATCAGATGATGATCGGAAGGAGGAGTCGACGATTGAGGCGGTGAAGAATAAAGTTTATCGCATTTTAGGCAGAGAGAAGCCTATTCATAAGGTCCTTGGTGGCGGCAAACGTATTCTCTCTCCCCCTCTCCCCCCCCTCTCTCTCTCTCCCTCTCTCCCTCTCTCCCTCTCTCCCTCTCTCTCTCTCCCTCTCTCTCCCTCTCTCTCCCTCTCTCCCCCCCTCTCTCCCCCCTCTCTCCCTCCCCCTCCCTCTCTCTCCCTCCCTCCCTATCCCTCTCTCTCCCTCTCCCTCCCTCTCTCTCTCTCCCTGCTCTCTCTTCCCTCCTCTCTCTCTGCCGCTCTCTCTCCCTCCTCTCTCTCTCCCTTATTTTTCTCTCTTAAAACACGAAGTTTGTTATATATCTCTTTTTACATGTGTGTCTGTTATGATTGATCAAGTGCAGATCTAGGTGAATTTGAGATGAATTTTATAAAAATTGTGCGGAATTGTGTATTTATTTGTGTATTAGTTGTGAATTTGTGATTGATGAAGTGCAGTTTGTTGTGAGTGATGAAGTGTAGATCAAGTTGAATATAGACGAATTTATTAGGTTTTGCTTGTATTAATTTGTTGTATATGTGACTGTGTGATGTGAGCGATTAGGTGCAGATTAATGTGTTAATTTATTAGATTTTGCGATAAATTGTGTACTATATGTTGCACCAGGTTTTATTTGTTAGTGATAAATTGTGTTCTATATGTGCCTATCCTGGTTTGATATGTAGTTTGTGTGTGTGTGTGTGTGTGTGAGAGAGAGAGAGAGAGAGAGAGAGAGAGAGAGAGAGAGAGAAGAGAGTGCTGATGAAGGCGAATGCGGATTAATTTACTATATTTTGTGATGAATTGATGTTTGTTTTGATGTCTTTGTAATTGTTTTTTTAAAAAAAATGTTAGTGAGCTTGCTCTATTATTATTGCTGAAGCTAGATGGATCCTAATGTTAGATATATGTCTTGATTTGTATTTATACCGATGAGAAGGAAATCATATTTGTTGGTATAATTTTAAATGTTGAAATGAATTATATAATAGAATAGCATGTCATTACCATTTGTGAGTAGATTGAAGTTATATAATATTGTTTAATCATCTTTCTATATAAAAAATGCAAATGGAAGCTCACTACTA
Source organism: Apium graveolens (assembly GCF_009905375.1). Lineage (NCBI taxonomy): Eukaryota > Viridiplantae > Streptophyta > Magnoliopsida > Apiales > Apiaceae > Apium > Apium graveolens. Next base: position 315,526,959 of record NC_133650.1, read on the forward strand.
ATTATGTGGGCGGTAGGGAGGTAAATTAGGGAATTTGAATGCAATAGTTAGTTTTTTGGGCGCAACTAAATTTACTGGATATGTAATTGTATGGTTAAAATGGCAGATGCTTGATTTAGTTTACACTAACCTTAATGCTCCATTGTGGGGGGTCTTCTGTGCGTGTGCACGTGTATTGGCAAAAACCTTTTTGTTGCCATTTTGATTTCTTGTTATTTGTTGAAGTACTGCACAGGATACTATGACTTTGAAAATAATATAGCAAAGTTTTATTTTTGTAAGCCCTAATATCTCTTTCAACATTTATTGAGGTACCATATCTCATAAACGATCTTTGTTACAGCTGCTGATATATTCTTGTGGAGAAACAAGAAGATTTCTGCTGGGGTGCTTGGTTTTGCCACTGCTATTTGGGTGCTTTTTGAATTGATGGAATACCATTTGCTCACATTAGTATGTCATGTCACAATACTAACTTTGGCAGTACTTTTCCTGTGGTCTAATTTATCAACCTTTATCAACAAGTAAGCAATTTTATATTTATGTGTTTTGTTAAGCTATTAAGTACTCTTTACTGATGATTTTTATGTTATTAGGTCTCCACCTAAATATCCTGAAGTTTTTCTTCCTGAGGATGTTGTCTTGGGGGTAGCAGGTGCCCTTCGAATTGAAATCAACAGAGCTTTTGAAATCCTTCGTGATGTTGCGACAGGGAAAGACTTGAAGAAGTTTCTTATAGTATGTTGTCCTTTTCGTAATTTCATGGATTTAATATGATAAAACAGATGTTAATGGCAAGAGTGTGCCGTGTCATTTTCAGTTTAGAATATCAAGTGTATCTGTACATGTCGCGGTGTTAGATTATGCATATAACCATATTTTTTATAATTATTGAGTTGCTAATTATTGGTGGTTGACTGATGCTAATTATTTTTTCACGTCTCAGGTGGTTGCTGGTTTATGGTTCTTTTCGATTCTTGGGAGTTGCTGGAATTTCCTGACTTTATTCTACATATGTAAGAAATTTATTGAATGTTTACCGATAAAGCTGTACTTGAATGAGTGATGTTTTATTTTTGAGACACTTGCTCTTTGCTCTCCCATATCTTAAACCAATGTTTTCCTTGTTGAAACCAGCTTTTGTGATGCTGCACACCGTTCCAGTGCTGTATGAGAAGTACGAGGACAAGGTTGATGCTTTGGCAGAGAAAGCAGAAGCCGAGTTTAAGAAACACTATGCCGAGTTCAATGTGAAGGTTTTAAGCAAGATTCCTCGAGGCCCGTTGAAAGATAAAAAGATTTTATAGAGAGGGCAGGCAGGTTTTGTAGGTTTTCATTGATAAGTGGTAGCTATGTGATCTAAATTGTTGTTGTGATTTCTATCATCATCTAAGACTTGGGAGCCTGTTTTTCGTAGTTATCGTGGATAGTAATTTACAACATGAATATGGCGTTTTATGATTTGTTCAAGTGTTAGATTTCAAAAAAGTTATCCTTCAGCATTCCTCAACTGCGAGCATATGCTTTAAATTTTGATAGTCACATAATTATAATTACAAGTTTTTGTTTGTTAATGATTTGAGCAAAGAAAAGGGCCTCTCAAAGTTTTTGGCCTGATTTGTTATATTTTGCATTATTTTTAAACTTTTACAGAGGGAAGTGGGAGAAGAAAATAGCCGGCTGAAAGTTTGGCTTGATTTGTACTCTCTCAATCCCACTAAATAACTGAAAGGTAACTTGAAGTGCATTCTAGAATATGTATATGCTCTCGAGCTTGCAAGATTATATTTCCAGACGTGTTCCTTTCATTGACTTGTTTTTTAGTACTAGTGTGTTTCTGGCTTTTGGTTTTCACTGTTGTTAAGTATGTCTTATATTTTGCTGTTTCTAGTGGGAAATTCTTATAAATGCAAGTTGTTAAAGCTATCCATCTCTAGAAATGATCCCCGCTTAACCCCAAAGAAGTTTCCAAAGCTACTGCTACAAGCAATTAGCAAAGTAATGCGGAATATGATTTACCCTATAAGAAGAAAAAGGAACACGCTACTATAAAATGCTATTAAACTGAACATATCAGATAACCCTGAGCCCTTAGTTTAAATTTTCAAATATCTGCATCGTATTTATTAAAAAATTATGTAATTATGTAATATTTTTGAGTATATCGTCCTGTAAAGCTAGTTTTCTAATTATCAATGACTATTCTTATTAAACTGTAGTTGAGAGCATCCATCCATTGACTTAAAAGAGAAACGTTAGGTTCCCAAATTTTTTCTCCAAAAACTTCCTGATTTATCATATAGTAAATAGCAACTTTTGTAAACATAATATAGACCCGTGTACGGTGTATATTAATACGCGTTCATAAATTACTCTGACTTAAAATCCTGCAGCATGTCAAACACAAAATTTAATGTTTATTACCTGCTTCGTACTAAATATTGCATGTTATGCCTGCAACTAATTCATCAATTTCAATATCATACCCATTACTCCAAGATTATACTCCTCTCCTATATGGCTATATCAATTCTTCTGCTCTTTTGTGCTTCTATTGCAGTCTTAGCAATTCAGATTGTTCTCCAAAGAAAATGGCAGTTCAAATTGTAGCGTTTCAAAGCTATTGTTATTATTATTGAATTTTAATAATTAAGACCACATTAATGATTCTTAATCGACAACTTTTGTTCAATTTTAAATATCACATCACACATGGTTGTTCGAATGGACTCGAACTAAAAAATTCTTGCATTTCAAAAAATCATGTAATGAGTGCCCGGAGCCTCTATGATTGACAATCACTGTAATGAATTTGTTTGTCAAGCAGTTTAAATAATGAAGTCTTAAAGATTGGTTAATTTTCCTGCTAGTTAAACACATTCACGCAACTACTTGGTACTTCACGAGATTCGAACATCGCGGAGGGATTTATTATTATTTTTTGTTAAGAAAGAGGGGATGCACGCAAGTGCTTGCGCCAAGAATGACTCAAAACATTTGCATTATTGCTAATTATAATTAGTATCCTTATTAGTATATAGCTAACCATCCATTGACTTCAACTCTCCAGGCTGTTAACACAAATTTTAAAATGTTGATTAGGTGAGGTTTATATTTTCAAACACTAGTACCTCGTACTATAAATTGCACGTTATACCCTGCAACTATTTCATCACCCTCAATATCATACTCACTGCATCTTTGTTTTCTTACCATTCAATTTGAATCATATTATTACTACTAGTATTATTGAAAAATAACCACCAATCATGGTGAGTCTAAAGGACATCCCATGCGTGGGAATAGTTGTGGATAAAATATCTGAATACACAGTTGCAGCATTGTTTCGGGGTTTGAGGTACGTGTTCTGTTATATGGCTCTTGTTGATGAACTCAATTCCGAAACTGAGAAGCTTAACATTGAGGTGGCCAACATGTCCCGGAAGATTCAGGAAGAAAAAGATAATGGTAAAATTATCGAATACTATGTATTGGAATGGCAAAACGATGTGGAACGAGAGATCCGGAAGAGTGAAATAGAGTTATCACCTTCATGCAGCTGCATCGAGTTTCTGCCTATTCCGGATCCCGTCTCTCGTTTTCAAATCGGTAGGAATGCAGCAAATAAGGCCAAAACCGTAGTGAAACTCATTGGCACCGGAAAGGATTACCTTACTAAAGAAATTGCACACCTTCCACTGTTTGAAAATAGACCAAAGTCTAATAATGCATACGAAGAGTTTCAATCCAGAAGTGATGTCTATCAAAAGCTCTATGACGGCCTGGTAAACAAAGATAGTCCTCTGGTCCATGGCATATATGGAATGGCAGGGGCCGGAAAAACTAGAATGATGGAAAAATTCTGGGAAGATGCCATGAACGAGAAGATTTTTGACAAGGTGGTACCAGTAAATGTGGGAAATGAAAATTTTAACGAAATTAAGTTGCAAGACCAGATTGCTGGCTGTCTAAATTGTCATTTTAATTCGCAAGATGTGGAAAGAAGAGCTTCTCAGCTGGAACAGAGTCTAAGGAATGGGGGTAAGATTCTCCTTATATTAGACGATGTTTGGACTGAGATTCCCTTGGACAATATTATTGGAACTCCATTTACCGATAATAGTAATTCCACGGGCTCGAAAATCCTGTTGACTTCTCGACAGAAAGATGTGTTAGTGCTTAACAAGTGTGAGCATCTTGTCGAAATCAAAACCTTGAGTCCTGATGAGGCTTTATATCTGTTCGAGAACGCTGTTGGTACTCATACAGTTAACTCTCTAAAGGATGATTCCTTGGTACAAGAAGTGTGTTTTGAGTGTGGTCATTTACCATTACTCATTAATGCAGTTGGCAAAGCACTGAAAGGCAAGCGTCACAATTCGTGGAAGGATGCACGTGATCAACTCAAGAAGGGCCATTTCGAAAAAATTCCTGGAGTACCTCCAAGAGTATATGAGGGAATAAAACTGAGTATTGATTATTTAGAATATGATGATGCAAAGTCATGTCTTTTCCTGTGCTCTTTGTTTCCTGAGGATGCCAACATCGATATGAAGATGCTGATCCATTTAGCAATAGGCTCACAACTTATTCCTGATGGAGAATCAAGAATACTTGCTATGGTTGACTCTCTCAAGGCATCTTCTTTGCTGCTGGACTCTGGAAGATATAATGAAACTAAAGTTCATGATATCATCAGAGACGTAGCCAGATCCATGGCTTCCACAGATTCAGAATATGCATTTTTACACGTAAAATGCAACTCACGGTATTTTCCTTCTGATGCCGGTTCTTGTACTGGAAAATTCTTACGTTTAGATGTGGAGACTCATGATGTTCATTTCAAGGAGGATCCAGTATGGCCAGACCTGCATACCTTGTGGCTACAATGCAACAACCATCCACAACAATTCTCAGGCGGCTTCTTCAGAATGTTTGTGAATCTTGGTTTTCTGATGCTACAAAATGTGAACATATCTTTGGAGCATTTCTCTCTTCAACCTTTGGGTAATCTCAGGACACTTGATTTATTTGGGTGTGACATAAAAAAGACAGATTTTAGGCTGTTTCCCGAAAACATAATTACTCTTTGCATTTGGCATTGTGATCTCCCACGGCCGCTGGATGTATCAAACCTGAAATATCTTCAAAAACTAGAGATCCAACAAGATGGTGAATTGGTAATGATGCAAAATTTCGTATCTAGTCTATCCAGTCTAGTAGAACTACATATACCGAATGGATTCATCATTGACCATGAAGAATATCAGATGGAGCCTATAGTGATGGAGATCAGTAAATTGACTTTTGAAGATACAAATAATCTCTCTAATATAGAAAGATACAATATTTGTGTGGATTTCCCTGAGGTGTCTTATTATTCAAACAAACATTCAAGAATTCCATCAACAAAGCGGATTGAGTTGTTTGGTAATCACTGGAAATCCTGGGAAGATCTGATAGCGAGGGCTGAAGAGGTGAGATTGGAGAAGAGCGATGTTGAATTGAGTAGCATTTGCAATGACAACAGAAGAGCATTTGAAGACCTAAAAACACTGTTTGTTGATGGTTGTAACAATATGGAGAGTCTAGCAAGTGCATCACAGGATGAGATTCAGTATAGTCTTCAACCGGCAAACTGTTTCTTCAATCTAGGCAGTTTAACTATTCGTTCCTGCTCGAAGTTAAAATACCTCTTCTGCACTAGTATTGCAAAAAGTCTGGTACAACTGCAAGAGCTCAGTGTATATGATTGTGAATCTATGGAAGCCATCATAATGAATGATGGCACAAGTGATGGAGAAATCGTAAATTTCCTCAATTTAAAATCACTAAAAATCTTATATATTCCGAGACTGGCAAGCTTCTACTGGGAAGAGAAAAACATGCATTCAGGTTCAACATCATTGGTGGATCCCTCTGTTCAATATCAGCCTCTTTTTGATAGAATGGTATGCTTTTTTACTTCATAATTCAATATTATTTTTTTAAAAAAAATTTGTAATTCTTTGGTATATGCTGCAGGTTATGCTCCCTTCCTTGAATTTATTGGATGTCAGGTCGGCAAATGCGAGTGTTATTTGGGGAATGGATTGCTATGCTGACAAACTGAATTCTCTAGTTGCACACGACTGTGACAAACTGGAAATTTTGATCCCACAGGCCATGTTACACAGGCTTAATTATCTGGAATGTATACACGTATTTGGATGCAGCAGATTGAGAACCATGTTCCTACCTTCAATCGCAACTGATCTTAAGCACCTTAAGGAATTGAGAGTATATCGATGTGGGGAGATTAGTGAGATTATTGAGGCAGGCGAACAAGTAATTACTGATGATGGTATCCTGTTCCCTGAGTTGACGGATCTTGAGCTAAATAACTTGCCAAGTTTGACGAGCTTTTGGTGCTACCGGAGTGGGAAACATAATACTTGCAAGGTACATTTAAATATATATTGCTAAATGTCTCAATTTCAACATTTTATATGTTGGTCTGAGGATCTTCTATCAGTTTAGTAAATATATATGCATTTACACTGGACCATATGCCTCCAAAGTAGTGTTTTTCTTTTTTTGCAAGGTATCCCTGCCCTTCTCCAAAGTAGTGTTTTGTAATATGTAAAGAAATGAGTACTGGAAGAGGGAGGATCATTTTAATTAGGATTTTGAAATATCTGTATTTATATAGCAGATTAGCTAGGTGTTTTCAGTCTTTCAAGACAGGCAGAATTGTATAGCCAAGTTGACGTCTCATTAATTTCTGTAGGTTCCGCTCAGACTCCTTCAACTCTCCTCAATTGTTCTTAATGATTTGCCTGCTCTCAAGAGTTTTTTTCATGGTTCAAATTTCGAGTTACATATGCCGGCTTTAAAGAAGGTGGAAGTTATTAATTGTGGGCTCTCAACTCTTTTCACGGTCTCCATGTTCAGAAATTTCCAACCTGTAAACTTGGAAGTAAGGAATTGTAAATTGTTGGAGAACATTGTTGAGGATTTAAGAGGTGATGAGACTAGCAACGAGATTATCCCACTCTCTCAACTTACAACAGTTTATCTTAAAAATTTGCCAAACCTCAAAAGTTTTTTCCATAGCGCAAATTATGAGTTCTATATGCCGGTTTTGAAGAAAGTGAGAGTATTTGACTGTGGATTGTCTGATACTCTTTTCACACGCTCTGTCTTCAAAAATCTCAAACAACTCGAAGACTTAAAAGTAGGTAAGTGCAAATTGTTGGAAAGCATCTTTGAGGACGCAAGGGCTGATGAGGATACGAGAGACGAGATTATTACACTTAATCAAGTCTCTGCAGTTGATCTTGGAGGTTTACCAAAGTTAAAAAGCATTTTTTATGGTGCAACTTACTGGTGCTATATGCCAGCTCTAAAGAAAGTGACAATTGCTGGCTGTGGAATCTCTGTTCTTTTCACGTGCTCGGTGTTCCGAGAAATTCAACAACTTGAAGAATTGCATGTATCTGACTGCAAATCATTGGAACACATTGTTGAGGAGGTTGGGGGTCATGAAACTTCCGACGAGTTAAAAGGTAAGAGTATCGAATCCCCTAAACTCTCAAAAATTGTTCTTACATCTTTGCCAAACCTCAAAAGTTTCAGTTGCAGTCCGAGCTATGTTTTCAATATGCCCAATTTACATATATTGCATGTGAGGAACTGTCCCCAGATAGAATACTTCAGTTCCTCGAAAACAAACACACGGGCAGTACGTGTTTATATCGAGTGGAGGTATGAAGAAGGAATTCAAGACTTGAACGACTACATAAAACAGAATCACAAAAGAGGAAGCTTCTCAAGTGATTGTGCTGGAGAATCGAGTTATCGTAGTCAAGACCTGGGAACACAATCAGGGATAATTGAAGAAGAAAAGCCTCAGGAAACTGAGACTGACCAACCTGATCACAGTTCAGTCGAGTGAATCCTCATGTCAGTACAGCATTACCAAATCTTTAACTGATTTGTCATTCTTATCAGCTACTCTCCCGTCACGAGACAACAGGGGGAGTCCACAATACAATCGGGCACAACACAACCACTTTGTCCATCTTGTTGCCAAGCCCCAAGAATGTACTTGTATGTGTAGACTGTTGAATTTTGATTTGTGAGTTTTATTTAAGTGCTTGTACTGAATTTGTTGCATGTGAAATATAATAAAAGGGGGTGCGATCATACCAGCATTAATGCACCCGATCAGAACTCCGAAGTTAACCGTGCTTAGGTGAGAGTAGTAATAGGATGGGTGAACCCGGCAAGTCCTGGGACCGTTAGAATTTAGGGACCGTTAGTAATACGAGCATTTATGAATTTTTTTAACGGGGGTGTCAGTTATATCGAAGATATTAGGGACCGTTAGAAGATGATCCATATTAAAGACTCATACAATATTTGTTTTTTGAGAATTTACAAAAAAATACCAACTTTTCTAATTTTTTTTGTGATTTTACTGTCTTCCGATTTTTTTTTTTTGTAAAAACACGGAATCAACCACAATCAATCAAAAATCAACTAGTTGAATAAAATTTTTTTGGTTGATTAGAGGTTACATGTAGTTGCAGAAACTCGTCAAAATTGCATCCAGTGTCAAAAAACCGTATTTTTTGCAAAAAAAATATTGAAAAATTGTATTTTTGCAAATTAAAAGTATTTTTGCAATTTTTTTTAAAAATTGACAGTATTTTTGCAAACATATTTTTGATCTTGGATATTTTTCAAAAAAGCCCCTTTTTATATGAATTAGCCTATAACTGTGCGATTCATGCATTTTCTTTAACATTATATGATTTTATATATTTAATTTGAATTGGAAACTTTTAAAATATGAAATTTGTCTCAACGATTTTATTTATGTTCCAGACGATGATACAAATAATAAACATTCTGCGAAGGCTTGCTGTGGAAACACTGCTCAGATTCAAATCATATCTTACTTTAGTTAATTTCCATCTTCCTCATGGCTTGGAAATCAATGAATCTTTTGCATTCCACAGCAAACGAGATTTATATAATAATGCAATATCTCTCGGCCACATTGATTCCAATATTGTCAGTCTTTCTTATGTTGAAGGTGAGTTGTCCCGTGACTTGTTTGTAGTTGGTTCTTGCAATGGCATTGTTTGCATTGCTTCAATTGATCAAATTCACAGGTGGCTGGGCTGGAGTTCGATATTCTCAGGTGTCATAAACTTCGTTGCGGTAACTTACTTGGTTATGGGTGAAGGACAAATTTAGCCTATTTTTACACAAAATTGACAAAAATAACCAATTTCTGAAAAGTTGGCCAATTTTGGCCGATGGGATACCCAACTGTCAGTGGAGTATCCACTTTATATAAGATACCCAACTGGCAGTGGAGTATCCCATATATGAAATACCCAATTACCAGTGGAGTATCTTATACAAATTGGGATACCCAACTGACAGTAGGGTATTCAATCGGCCAAAATTGACCACTTTTCTCAGAATGATTATTTTTGTTAAATTTTTTCAAAAATCGGTTATTTTTGTCATTTTTTCCTTGCTTATTGCTATACTCTACAGATATATCTTTGGAACCCTGCAACAAAAAAAATCAAACCTCCTTCCTTCTCTACATTCCAACCTTCATAAACGCAAAAAATATATTATTCAGAAAAAATATATTATCCCTTCTAGCTTAGTTGAATTGCAGTGTGATTACATGTCAGCTAAAAAAATATATTACTCCAACTATTATAATTGTTAACAAAAAAATCACATATCTTGTATTCATTTTTTATCTCGTAACCATCACATAAAATATACAACCTTCTGCCTTATTTTAACCTAACTTTGCATATCAATATATACATATATTCATATGGTTTACTTTTTTTTGTATAGAGACCACTTATGTTCTGCAAGATAAATATTGCATAAAAACATTGCAAAACATATTATTTTGCGAATTATGCTCTACAAAGTTCCTTATTTTATTCAAAATCTTGAATATCATATATGTACTGCATGTAAAACATCACAAAAATATTTTATTCTGTAAAACATGTTAAGTTTGCAGAACATTTGTTCAGCATTCTACTTATTAAACTTAAATGATCTTCAATAATTTTAATGAATTAGTGATACCGGTAAAACATAATTCACAAAATAATATATTTTATAATGTTTTGATTGTAGAACATATGAGTTCTCCAAGATCTCCGATGAAACATAGAACTTTCCTCGTATAGGGATATTATATTTATATTTGATATATATGTGTTAAAAGTCTTATTTTATATTTAATATTTTAACTTTATTTTATATTAAGTGTCAAAATATGATTTTCTTATAAATGAGAAAAAAATCAAATTAGTTATATCTTAATTTATAAGGAGTTACATTTATTTATTTCACTAAGATGGAGATTTTCGCGGAAACAATCTCTCTACTCTTACCCTCTCCGGACACTACTGGTATGGTTGATTGATTAATTAATTTATTAAGGAGAGATATTTAGATTTATATAGAAATATTATAATTTATATATATATATTATAATAATTTTGTATTATTATTGTGTTTGACAGTAAGGCGGCTCAAACTAGATTTTATCTAAATTATAATATTTTTTTTAGTATTGTGTTAGACGGGAGGGTGGAAATAATTTTTATATAAAGTATAATAATTTTTTGTTAGTATTGTATTTCATGAGAGAAGTGCTCAAACTATTTTTTATCTAAAATATAATAATATATTATTTTCATTAGTATTGTATTTGATGGAAGGGCGGCTCAACCTAATTTTTATCCAAACTATAAAAAAAATTTATTAATATTTTTTTTATGAGAGGCAGCTCAAACTAATTTTTAACTAAATTATAATGATATTTTATTAGTATTTTGTTTGACGGGAGGGCGGCTCAAACTATTATTTATCTAGACTATAATAATATTTTATTAGTATTTTGTTTGACGGGAGGACGGAACAAACTAATTTTTATCTAATTTATGATAATCTTTTATTAGTATTGTGTTTAACTGCATGATATATAGCTTAAACTAATTTTTATCTAAATTATAATAATTTTATACTATTTACTGTGTTTGACAGGAGGACGGCTCGAACTACTTTATATCTAAATTATAATAAATTTTTTAGTAGTATTATATTTGACGGGAAAACGGATCAAACTAATTTTTATCTAAATTATAATAATTTTTTTATTAGTGATGTGTTAGACGGGAGTACGACTCAAATTTAATTTTAATAAATAATAATAAATTTGTATTAGAATTGTATTTGAAGAGAATGTGGTTCAACCTAATTTTTATTTAAAATATAATATTTTTTTAGTAATATTGTATTTGACGGGTGAGCGGTTCATATCATTTTTTTTCTAAATTATAATATAAGTTCGTATCGGAATTTATAAAATATTCATAACTTCACGCCGGTTTTATGCAGTAGTTCTTATCGAATATCATGACCAGATTTTAAAGAAAATTTTCAATATTAAATTGAATATCGAAGAATTTTAAGAAAATAATAGAATCCGGATTGTGTATATATATATATATAGCCCTAAAAGTAGACATTAAAACCCTACATTCATACGATTCATGGCTACTTCAAAAGATGCTCGTCGTCGTCCCGATGCTTGGCCTGGACAATTGTTCGTGCAAGCTCTCACCAGCTATTATATTCCAGACGATCTGATAATGAACATTCTGTCGAGGCTTCTGATGTTTGTGTTGCTACGAATAATCGATATGAACATTTGAGTTATCGTAAAGATCTTCTCCTTGCCTCTGGTATATATAATTCTCGTTCCCTTACTCTACAGATCTATCTTTGGAACCCCGCAACTGAAATATCTACGCTCCTTCCTCCTCCACATTGTCTAGCGACAAATTTTGCTATGGAACACGTAGGATTTGGTTTTGATCCACTTGTAAATGATTATAAGGTTATTAGGATTCGTCACACCTTTAGCGGAGACACACATGCATTGGTATATTCTACAAATGCTAATGCTTGGAAAGAGATTGAGTGTCCGAAAAAACGTCCACATCGTCCCATCTGTGATGCTTGTGTCAATGGAGTATTGTACTGGGCACGGGACCGTAGTATGCTAAGATACGATCTGAATAACGAGGTGTTTTCTGATCATAATTATCCTGCTAATGTGCTGAGGACTGGATACGGAAATTTCTTATATGCGCGAATATTGGAGATGAAGGATTCTATTGCTATTATTACGTATACCACTTATACCTGGATTAGTAAAAGTAAGGTGAACTTGTGGACTATCTGAAGATCTCGGTGAAATGCTGATGAAGATGAAAATCGAAGATCAGGAGATGCAGATAAGAAATTAGCTGGACCTGAAGAGAATAATATAAGAGCATAGAGAATTCTCTACAGCACATCAGTTACTGCCTTGTATTGCAGGAGTGGTTAGTTACTACTCAGCCTAAAATTACTTTTTGCTATCAATTTTAGATAACACTACTAGTTAAAACTGTGTAATTTTATTTGTCGTCTAGTAGTTTAAAATTTATATTTTGAGTTGGTGTCAATTCCTTAAAAGGGTGTCTGAACCTGTTCCAACTGAATTTGAATCCAAGTTCCAAGTTTTATCTACACTACACTAAAACTTTTAGTTTTAGCAACTACAATACTTTTCCTCGTATGATAATCATATTCAAGCATGAAGAAGCAAGTAAGGGTATATTTTCACTTTTAATGCTAATTCTGAAAAACTAAAATATCATACCAAACACAGAAGTTTCGAAATTTGTACATTACTGGCTAACAAGTTTAGAGTATTGCTCTTAACTCACTCTTTATAAATAATATAAATTATTGACTCTTACTCATTTAATATATCCTAATCTCTAACAATACTCTTTAAATTGACTCCTTGATTTATTTTTTTATATTAAAAACATCTTGAATTCACAAGAAAACTAAAGTAATAAGTGAAAAGAGAAAAATAATGTATAGAGAGTGTGTTCTTCTCTTGATAACTAATTAATATTGATAGACTTGATAATATCTTAGTTATGGAGATAGAGTGGAACACTAATACTATAAGAAAGATGTTAAACGCAGACTTCAAACCCTACTTTTGGAGGATTCATTCATGGCTAGTTCAAAAGATGTTCGTAGGATACCTGGTCTGAAGAACAATTTCATTCCAGATGATTTGCTAATGAACATTTTGCGAAGGCTTCCTGTGAAAACATTACTCAGATTCAAATCAGTCTCCAAGCACTGGCTTTCATTTATCACAAACCCTACTTTCGTTGATTCCCATCTTCGTCATGCCTCGGAAAACAATGAATCTCTTTTATTCCACACCACACGAGATTTCTATCATAACGCGATATCTCTCTGCTGCCACATTGATTCCATTGTCGATCTTCCTTATTTTGAAGGTGAGTTATTGCGTGACTTCTTTATTGTTGGTTCTTGTAATGGCATTGTTTGTGTTGCTTCAGTTAATCGAACTCACTTGTGGGTAGGGTTCCATTCTAGGCGTCGTTACCTTTGTACTGGTAACTTCCGTACTTATTCTGTTACTCTACAGTTATATCTTTGGAACCCTGCAACTAAAAAATCTAACCTCCTTCCTTCTCTACATTCTCTGGTAAAGGTAGATTCTAATTTTGAGTATGTAGGTTTTGGTTTCGATCCAATTTCAAGTGATTTTAAGGTTGTTAGATTTACTGACAGCCGTGCAATGGTATATACGACAAACACGAGTGCTTGGAAAGAGATTAAGCATCCGGAAAAAGTCCCAAGTGATTCTATTTGTGATGATTGTATAAACGGAGTTTTGTACTGGACACGAGGCGATAGTGTGATCAGATACGATTTGAATAACGAGGTGTTCTATATTCATAGGGTTCTTGCTGATGTACAAGGTACCCTATCCCCCAAATATCAAATAATGGAGATGATGGATTCTATTGCTGTAATTATGTATGAGGCGCTAGTTAAAAGTAAGGTTACCTTCTGGACTGTGGATGATGGATTTCAGAGATCTTGGACTCTAAGATACAGTTTCGATGTGGCCTATGCAGTGGAGAGGGTTCATGGTTCCATAAACAACAATGGTGATATTTTGTATAAAACTAGAGATGGAGTATGGTGGTTGCATAACTTGGACAAAAATGAGAGAAAAATTGTAAGAGTTCCAGAAGGTACAAGTGAAGTGTTCAAGCATACCGAGAGCCTAGTGTCGATTACAGGATCAGGATCTGAAGAATTCAGTGAAATGCTAATGAAGAGGAACACGAAAGATCAGGAGATACAAGTAAGAAGTAATGGGAGCTCAAGTACTGAATTCTCTAATGGAACCTCGTAAAAAAGACAATTCCAGAGTTGCCTCTGTATCAAAGTGCAGAGTCTTCAGTATTGGACACAACACATAATACATTTATAGAAGTCATCATGTTCTTGTTCTTTGCATTCTAATAGATTTTAAACTAAATTTATCAGATTGAATTTCAAAACAACCGTGTTGGTTTCAAAGATAATGTGATGAAAAGCTCAAAATTTACATGATCTGGAGATATGCTCAATGCGATAAAAAGACATGAATTCATTTCAAATGCTAGAAAATAATCCATGCCTGGATATGCATACTCCTACCATCTTAACTATCAGCAACTTTTGTTTTTCTTTTTGCAGCAAGAGCTTCCTCCAGATCTTTTTGTGATAATGGCCTGGGTTCCTGACAAATAAAGCATATAAAAATGAGTGGAGTTATAACAAAGTGAAAATAAAAATCAATTTAGCAATTGTGATGAATTGGCCATACACAGAAGATTTAATCCTCCTACATATTGAACTCAATACTAAGTGCATAGGCAGGATTTCGAGTGTATAATCTATGTCTTAGACAGATGAGACATTATGTTTGTGGTCACTGCCACTCAAATACACTCCTAGGTGTCGTTTGGATCATGTGATTTTAAAACTAGTTAATGTGATTTGAGCATTAGAATTTCAATACAAATATGTACTAGAATGTCATTCTCATTCTCGTTAACCGGGTTAGAATCCAAGATTGAAATGATTGACGGGGCTAATGCGAAAAGTTAATAGTCATTCTTTCCTTGGAGCTTCATTTAAAAATTTATTTATAGTGTGCCTTACAAAAGTAACATGTAGGACAAAAAATACTCACCAATGATTCCAGTCCACTCTTTTCAGCATTAAGAAGGTCCCTGATGGAAAAATAGGCTGCCTGCTTGCAGAGTTCAAAAAGATCTGAGCCGCTACACCCATCACATAAACTAGCAATGTGGTCAATGTCAATTAGACTCTCCACCTTCTCCCCCTTCAAGATAACCTTCAATATATTAACTCTCCCCATGTGATCAGGAAGTCCAACTTCAAAAGTCTGTGGCAAACGTCTAAGTACTGCTTCATCAAGCTCTGATGGACGATTAGTGGCCGCAAGAACCATTACCCTTGCATTTTCTGCATAAAATATCAGAAATTAGTAAAACCTTAACTAGAAATGAACAAAATCTTAACTAAAAGATGTAACAATTCAGGGTAAATCAAATAAAATTTAAAGAGAGCGTACGATCAGTGATGAGACCATCCCATAGCGTCATGAACTCGGTCTTCATTCTTGTGTCTATTGCATGTTCTTTGGAATTTCGTTTTTTCAAACAGCTGTCGACCTCATCAATGAATATAATAGCAGGCTGGAGTTTGTGTGCCATGCTAAATAGAGCAGCCACTGAAAATTATTTTGCAAATATTAGTTTCAAAACTAAATTGCATATTCCTCCATTACCAGCCAAGCTGCTTCTGAACAACTTAACAAAAAATGTTTTGGGACTGGAACACAGGAAAGGATAAATGTAATTTAGAGGACACGAAGCTCTTACATACTAATGTAGGACGGAGACTTATTTCAGACCAACTGTAAATCCTTTTTGAATTCTTTCGAAGTTTTTGAATCATCGAAATTAAAAAGTCAGGTCAACTTGGCTCATATGCACAACTATGATTCTCCCTTACTAGCCAAGCTGATACTTTATACCTTCGTGCATAAGACACATGGAAACAGGGGCGTAGCCAGAGATTAAAGTTAGTGGGGTCAAAATTTGAAAATTTTCGATAATTTAAATATTTATTATATAAATTTTATTTTAGTGGGGTCAAAATATTAATATTATGTGTAAATTTTGACAGAAATATGACTTGTTTAATAAAAATTAATACTTAATTTCAAGTTGACTGGGGTCAACTGACCCCACTGCCCAAAGGCTGGCTACGCCCCTGCATGGAAAAGTCCTTGGACCAGACACTATTTGATACTACTCTTGGACTAAACATTATTTGATACTACTAAGGCAGGCAGCGACAAAAAGTTGTAGAACTGAATAATTGAAATATAAAATTGGCCCATGCAAAAGAGAACATTGAAATCAAATATAACAAAAATTTATAAAATTTGGATCATGCGTCTAATCAACCTGATACTATACACTCACCATGTTTCTCTGCATCACCTATCCATTTGCTGACAATGGTTGAAAGCTTTACGTTAATAAAAGTTGCCCCCGACTCTTTTGCAATAGCTTTTGCGAGCATAGTTTTTCCTGTGCCTGGAGGTCCATATAACAACACACCTTTCTGAGGACCAAGGAGTTTTCCTTGTGTAAAAAGTTCCGGTCTACGGAGTGGGAGAATGATCAATTCATACAGTGACTTCTTTATGTTTTCCAGCCCTCCAATTGAATCGAATTCCACTTCGATTTTATCAGGATTAATAACATCCTGAGCTATGGCATCCTGTACAATATCGTTATCTCAAATCATCAAAATGAATCGAAAACTTATACTTAAATAATTATATACTTTCAAAATGACATCTCTACTTAGTGTACGTGAATATGTTAAGGATGTCTTAGTCTCTTGTCTTAAACCAAGATTCAGTGTAATTAGAATATGTTCAGCATAATATAACTCTAGTTTTCTTGCGAACATGTTTCCAAAATTCGGTTCAAGGAGAGATCTCGAATTCGAGGCCACTCACCCCAATTATACTTGTTGATCTATTTGTCATATGCAAAACATATTTTTACTAACAAGGAAACTTCAGCATATGGCGTACAAATTGGATTATTATAAGACGTTCTATGATATGTACTTAAACTACTACAGTTATCAAAAATAATGCAGCTAAGATATATGTGTGGAAACTTTCAGAACTTTGATGAATGAAAATGCATATAACTATATAAGATATAAGTACCTCGAAAGAATTGGTTCCAAGTGCTTTTGTGTATCCCTGACGTTTTGTTTTTTGTTTTGCAGCAAAAGCTTCCTCCAGATCTATTTGTGATAATGGCCTGGGTTCCTGAAAAATAGTGCACATACTGAAGACTCGTATGTAGGAACTTGATCAACATAGAAAAGCAGTAGAGTTATAACAAGATGAAAATAAACTGAAACCTTTAGAGCAATTGTGATGAATTGGCCAAACACAGAAGATTTCATGATCCTCCTACATATGGAACACAATACTAAGAAATGCATGGACAGGATTTAGAGTGTATGATCTATGTCTTGGACACATGGGACATTATGTGTGTGGTCACTGTCACTCAAATACAGTCCTAGGTGTTGTTTGGATCATGTGATTTTAAACTGGTTAATGGTAATGAGAATTAGATTTCAATACAAATATGTATCAGAGTGTCATTGTTATTCCCATTAACTGGGTTAGAATCCATCTCCAAACTGCATCTCAGTCACATCGGTAATAAACTTCATAGTTCTGGACATACATATTTTCAACCTGGACATTCAGTACCCTGTAGTCCCATGTTTAGGATCGTGAATGTTTTAGGTCCGACTTTCATATACTAATATTCAGTATAACCTACCTTTATTACTATAACTATTTAATTTGGTACCTAAGGCAAACAACTCTGAATCTACAAGTAAACTAGTGCACTAGTACTACTTAATGGTTATGCCAAGCAGTGAATATAGTGAATGCTTACAAAGGCGACGAGAAGTTTCTGGACATAATAGTTTAATTCTAGCTTAGGATAACTTCCTCAATGAGGTTTGCCATCACAAAAGAATGTCCGATTTTCTAAGATTTCCGATCAGTAATTAGTTGTCCCCTACACAAGTTTGAAATAATTGATGGGGATGATGCGAGAAGTTTATAATAATTCTTTCCTAAGAGCTTCATTTAAATAACTAGTGATCTTGTGCCTTACAAAAGTAACATGTAGGATAAGAAAACTGACCAAGGATCCCAGTCCACTCTTTTCAGCATTTAGAAGATCCCTGATAGGAAAATAGGCTGCCTGCTTGCAGAGTTCAAAAAGATCTGAGCCGCTATACCCATCACATAAACCAGCAATGTAGTCAATGTCAATTAGACTCTCCACCTTCTCCCCCTTCAAGATAACCTTCAATATATCAACTCTCCCCCTGTGATCAGGAAGTCCAACTTCAAAAGTCTGAGGCAAACGTCTAAGTACTGCTTCATCAAGTTCTGATGGACGATTGGTGGCCGCAAGAACCATGACCCTTGCATTTTCTGCTTAAAAATATCAGAAAACAGTAAAATCTTAACTAAAAGATGTAAAAATTGCACTAATTATATTGGCACTGATCCGTGAAAGCTAAACACAGTTATGACATGAAAAGAGAAACTGTGAGATTAATATTAAATCAGGGTAAATCAAACAAAATTTTAAAGAGAACGTACGATCAGTGATGAGACCATCCCATAGCATCATGAACTCAGTCTTCATTCTTGTGTCTATTGCATGGTCTTTGGCATTTCGCTTGCTCAAACAGCTGTCGACCTCATCTATGAATAAAATAGCAGGCTGGAGTTTGTGTGCCAAACTAAACAAAGCAGCCACTGGAAATTATTTTGCAAATATTAGTTTCAAAACCTAAATTGCATAATCTTCCCTTACCAGCCAAGCTGCTTCTGAACAACTTAATAAAAATGTTTAGGGACTAGAACACATGAAATAATAAATGTAATTTACAGGACATGAAGCCCTTACAGACTACTGTAGAACAGAGACGTATTTCAGACCAACCGTAATTTTTTTTAATTTTTTTCGAAGTTTTTGAAACATTTAATAAGCCAGGTGAACTAGGCTAATAAGCACAACTATGATTCCTCCTTACCAGCCAAGCTGATACTTTATCATTGTACCCCTTCGTGCATAAAACACAGTCAGAAGTCCTTGGACCAAACATTAGAGCAATCAGTAACGACAAGTTGTAAAACTGAATAACTGAATTATAAAAATCGGTCCATGCAAAAGAGAACATCGAAATCAAATATAAAAAAAATTTGGAAAATTTGGATCATGTGTCTAATCAACCTGATACAATGACTCACCAAATTTCTCGGCATCACCTATCCACTTGCTGACAATGGTCGATAGCTTTACGTTAATAAAAGTTGCCCCCGACTCTTTTGCAATAGCTTTTGCGAGCATCGTTTTTCCTGTGCCTGGAGGTCCATATAACAACACACCTTTCTGAGGACCGACGAGTTTACCATGTGAAAAAAGTTCCGGTCTAAGGAGCGGGAGAATGATCAATTCACGCAATGACTGCTTAATGTTTTCCAGCCCTCCTATTGAATCAAATTTCACCTCAATTTGATCAGGTTTTATAACATCACCAGCTATGGCATCCTGTACCATATCATTGTCTCAAATCATCAAAATTATTCAAAAACTTGTACTTACATAACCATTTACTAAATGTTTTTGGTTTCTTGGTCGATTTTTCTCAAAAGTAAAACGACGAATGCAGCTAGAAAAAACAATAAATTATCTAGAATCGGTGTTACAGATTTCGGAAATCGGAACTATTCGTTTGAGGTACCGATTTACGATTTATCGGACAATTTTTAAAAAATCGGATAATTTATCGGCGATTTATCAGAAATCGGTCAAATCGAACAGATATTTTTGACCGATTTTTGAGCGATTTATCGGTGATTTTTGAAAAAACGACCGATTTTTATAACAGAGTCTAGAATCATCAATGGTTCTCACGGGTATTTCGTCAAACAGGTCACGTACTTAACTTTAGTACAGTACTCATTAAAAAAAACTATGTAAACTTCGCAAAAAAAAAACTATCTATAAAATAAAAACTCATGCTTGAAATTACAAAATTATAACAATGCAACAAAAATAGATAAACTCTCTTGCTTTCTCCTGAGGAGGTCAATAATTTAATATAATTTCACTCAAAAAATAATTAATATAACAAAAATCTCCCAAGAAGGTCAATAATTCGATATAAGTTAAAAAATGCGGGAAGCTTTTAACTTCTCCGGAGAAGGTCAATAATTCAATAACAATAAAAATACATAAACCTCGAAGAATATATAAGAAAAATATACCTCGAAAAAATTATGGGTTATAATATTTTTAATTTTTGTGGGACGCCGCTTTTTAAATCCGAGTTGATGTCGGTTGGAAAGGAACATCCATGCTCCAAAAGCAGCCGTGAGTGCATAAACGACGCAATCTATGGGAATTATTATTGGCTCCCCCATGTGATTGATGTGATTTTTTTCTCGAGATTTTGCGGAGAAAGTATGCAATAAGATCTTGGTTTTTATATAGATTTTTGGTCTATGTAACTTGCTCTGCAAGATTAGGTTATAATACTTTTTCCTTGATTTATGTGTCCTATTATACTTTTTTTTACTATTAAATTGTGCCGTATCTAATAACAAATAATAATAACAATTATATAATGGGAATTGGAAAATATATGAAATTATTTTTAGTTTTTTAAAATAATGAAAATTGGAATTTTAATTTATTATCAAAGTTGAGTCAAATTAATCCAAAAAAAAATAATGCTAGATCCACAAAATTGTATACAAATTTAGCAACAGAGATGACATTTGAGTACTGACAGGCCAGAAGTAACCAAACCCAAATAAAGGAACAGAAGCCCAAAGAGGTAACAATCCACGCCCAAGCTGGGGTGGCCCCCCGGCGCCACGTGGCACAGGACAAAAGAGTCAACTGTCTCATGTTACCCAAAATGGAACAATTGCATCCCAGCTGTCCATAGGTAAAGATCCCAAGACAACTCTGATGGAGAAAGGACATCTGAGCACACAGTCCATCCGAGCCATCCACGCACTCACCAACCAAGAATGATCAAAGGCTAGGATGAAGAGGTACAAACCCCAAAACCCTAAATCTTGGGACTATAAAATGCCCCAAAAAGAGGGTTTTAGGGGTTGAAAAACATTTGACTGCTACACACCTATACACACACCACTATACATATTTTGAATAACTTCTTTTTCCCTCTTCTTCTTCTTCTTCAAAAAACCCATTTCTTACTCTCACACCGGAGTTGCCGCGGGAAACAACCCCCCTCCGGTTCTGTTTTGCAGAGACCCCTACCTAGCAGGTTGACCTCACTCCAACCGCTACGGAAACTGGATTCTAGCTCACGTGAGAAAGGAGAAGACCCGGGAAGAAACAGAGTTATCATTGGCGCTAGAAGGAGGGGCTGAACCTCCGGTGGTGTGGTGTCATCTCCAGCTACATTACACAGCTCCAAAAGCCAAAGAAATTCTTTCTCTGGTAAGAACAAAAACCCTCACTCTCTTCACAGCTCACTGTTCTTATTTTTCCCTCCAGAACATTCACACACCCTGGTGCACCCCTACTACTATCTCCCATAATCTGTTCTGAAGCTAATGACCACGAGAAAAAGCAAAACTTCGATCTCCGGAACTATTCAGCCCACCGTTTCCCCGCTCAGGGACGGCGAGATGGAAGATATAGAAGAAGAGCCCCCCATAACTCGTGCTTCATCTCAGCTCCAGCCCGGAGACTAAAGGATAACTATAGGGAAAGCATCCCACAAGTATGCTGAAACCTCTACAAACCCTTGGGGAAATATGACCCCGGAGCAGATTCAAGCGGCTATGAACCTGTGGAAAGAAAAGAACAAGGCTCCTGAAACCCGCCCCGAGGACCAAGAAGAGCACTCGGAAGAATCGTGGGGCTCAATTTTGGACCGAATTGGCAGAACTAAGAGGCCGTCAGAGGACGCCCGAGATGAGATCAAGAGGGCCACACTCCGGGACCGCATTCGGAAGGAAGAAGAGGCCAAGGCGAAAGCTAACATTGAAAAGAGGGTCCAAGAGGAGGAAGCCAAACTAAAGAAGAAGACACGCCGAATTCATGTCTCTTCGGATTCAGAACCAGAGAAGGAATCTAAGTAGGAGCAAATGGCCCGGGTTCTCTGGGATCTCAAAAGAATGGTGGAAGGAAACGTGAAAGTCGGGGCGGCGGTCACGCCCTTCACCAGAAAGCTGGAATCCACCCCAGGGAACCAACACTCAAACACTTCAACTTCGACTCTTTTGACGGGCTTGCCGACCCTGAAGAACATCTCAACTACTTCGAACAGATCTCAAACATATATGATTACAATGACCTCACCAAATATCATTTCTTCGCTTCAACACTAAAGGGAGGGGCACAGAAATGGTTCAGCAGAATCTCCTCCTGGAGCATTGACTCTTGGAAGGACTTCCGGGAGATATTTTTCAAGAGGTTCAGGTCGAACCGTATGAACGAGCTACAGATGTGCCACCTGGTAACCATTCAACAACGAAGCAGAGAAACTCTACCGGAATTCATCAAAAGATTTCAAGAATCAGTCAACCAGCTCTCCAACCTTGAGGAGAAGGAAGCCGTGAATATTTTCCGGCGTAATCTCCACCTGGTTTCGTGCGAAGGCTACGTGAAGGACCTGATCCATAGGGAGCCCCAAAGCCTTGCTTCAGCTTATGCGATGGCTTCGAAGTTTTATCAAGGAAACCGACTTCCTCACCTCGATGAAGATGAACAGGCGAATCCGGGATGATGATGAGTCTCCGGAACGTCGCTCCACCTACAGGAAAGAAAAGAGACACAGGACAGACAGACAGACCAATTATGTACAGCAATCTCGGGGGACCCCATCCCGGGACGACTACTCTAGACCACAGAAGATTGAAAGAAAGCCCAAGCCCAAAAGGGAGCCAAAATCGGAGCCCGAATGGACCCCACTCAACCGGCCCCGGGCTGACATCTTGAGAGAAGTCAAGGGAAAACCCTTTTATTACCCTTGAAGCCGCTGCTGGCACCCCCGGAAACAGGGCCCGAGACAAACATTGCGGGTATCACGAGGATCATAGCCACACCACGGAGAACTGCTTTTCCTTTAAAATGTTCATTGAAGACCAAATCAAAAAGGGCAACATGAACCAGTACCTACAAAGAAGACTCGATGACAGAGATAAGCCCTCTGGCGGCGGGAAACACGTGGTCAACATGATCTTCGGAGGAACCTCCTCCCCATCCCGGAGTCCAGATGTGAACAATGATGTCCTGATGATCTAGCCTGCTGAAGATGAACGCATATATTTCTCTAATGCCGATTATGAGGGCCTGGATCCCGAGCACAACCAAGCCCTGGTCATGACTCTCGACATCGCCGACATGAGGTACAAAGAATATTGGTTGATAACGGTTCCTCAGCTAACGTTGTTTTTGAGCATACCCTTAACAGGATGAAGTTGGGACACCTCCGCATGGATCCATGCCTCGAAGACCCTCTCTATGGATTCGGTAACAATATGATCCCGATCTGCGGGGTAATATACCTCCCCATGGTCTTTGGTGCCGCACCCCGACAGGTATCTCATGTCATGAAGTTCTACATGATAAGTGTTGCATCCTCTTACAACATGATTCTAGGATGACCCACCATCACCAAGCTCTGGGCCATCCCGTCTACAATTCACTTGAAGCTGAAGTTTCCCACCCCGGGAGGCATATGAGAACTCAGAGGGGACCGGGGCACATCTGGAAAATGCTACGAACAAGAACTAGTCATGGCCGAAACTGACCCAGAAAACATAAAGAAGGCGATGGCCTTACCCAAAGGCCAAAGCCGCAAGAATATCGCGAATATTTCGGCAAAAGACTGAAGTTGGACGTCAACATGATAGAGGATTCGGGATACAGCGTAACCAACGCCGACGCCCGGATACAGAAATTTATGGAAGTAAAAGAGAAAACCAAGGTAGAACCTGCTGCCCAGACGGAGGAAATAGAGTTGGACCCCGGGAACCCCACCCGGAAGTTGAAAATTGGA
The DNA here is from genome assembly GCF_009905375.1 of Apium graveolens. Classification (NCBI taxonomy): domain Eukaryota; kingdom Viridiplantae; phylum Streptophyta; class Magnoliopsida; order Apiales; family Apiaceae; genus Apium; species Apium graveolens. The sequence goes on from NC_133650.1 coordinate 315,551,148, forward strand.
AAAGGCCTAGAGACATCCTTCCAGGAAAAGCTCATCTTGCTGTTAAGGGAATATGCAGATGTATTCGCATGGGCACCGGAAGATATGCCCGGGATTGACCAGTCTGTGGAAATGCACAGTCTGGATGTAGACCCGAGGAAAAGATCGATCAAACAGAAAAGGAGAAACTTTGCCCCCGAGCGATAGCAAGCAATAGACGAAGAAATTGAGAAGCTGCTCAGGGCCGACATCATCTGCGAAATCAAGTGTCCCGACTGGCTCGCCAATATGGTCCTAGTCAAGAAACCAAATGGAAAGTGGAGAATGTGTGTCGACTACACGAGCCTCAACGCTGCATGTCCCAAAGATTCCTATCCCCTCCCAAACATTGACCAGCTAATCGACGCAACTTCGGGTCACACCATGCTCAGCTTTATGGACGCCTTTTCAGGATATAACCAGGTCCGCATGAATCCCGAAGACATCGCCAAAACAGCCTTCATCACTCATAGGGCAGTTTATGCCTTCATCATGATGCCTTTCGGGCTCATCAACGCCGGAGCCACCTACCAGAAAATGATGAACACAATTTTTAAATGCCAACTAGGGAGAAATATGGAATCTTATGTAGACGACATGATCTCCAAGTCACTCACGATCCCAGATCACATAAAAGACCTCAATGAGTGTTTTGACAACCTGAGGAGATACAACATGAGGCTGAACCCGGAGAAATGTGCATTCGGGGTACCTTTAGGCAAATTCCTGTGATTCTTGGTCAGCGAAAGAGGAATAGAAGCAAACCCAGAGAAAATCAACGCCATAATAGAAATGAAGATACCACACACTCAGAAGGACATCCAGAAGTTGGCTGGATGCCTGGCGGCCCTACGGAGGTTCATCCTGAAGCTGGCGGAAAGATGTCTCCTATTCTTCGAGTTACCTCCGCCCGGAGGGATCCAACCAACTGCTCAGCAGCCTCCCGAGCCTTCACCGCCTCAGCAACAGCCTCCTTATGCTCACGGGACTCCCTCTTCTTCACCTCCCGGTACTTGGTGAATGTTTCCTTCTCCTTGGACAGCTCCTTTACCACGGCCTTATTCTTGGCCTCCCTTATGCGGTAATTGTGAAGAATGGTGGAACAGCCGCTGATCCGAGCGTTGACCTGAAAATAAACGACTCAGTACTAAGGCAAGGGCAGGAAGGAAAATGATAAGGGAACAGTCTTACCTCCGAAATATCCCGGACAAGATGATCAAGAAAGGTATCCAGATCCTCCTTGGCATAACAATCGAAGTCAGCAGGGGTGGCATAGTTGTCAAACATCTCATTCCGGCGCTCATCCAAAGTCATTCGGGCTAAGAGGTTCTTCAACGCATCCTCCTCCACCAACTTCTGGCTCTCCTCCTCAGTAGGGCCCGATCCAGAAACCCTCCTACGCTGGGGAGTTCCAGAGCCACCATCAACATCTCCCGCGGCCTTCCTTTTACGATGATTTAACGCTCCAACTTCCTCCTCTTCCAGCTCTGGTACCTCAATCTCCTCGGGCTCCGGGACAATAGGTGTAGTAACCACCGGGGCACTTTGCCTTACACTATTGCCCGAGGAACCAGCATCCCGGGCCTGAGAGCCACTACCCACACCAGCTGCCTTCTTTCCCGAGTCCAACTGCACAGCGCCACCAATCTTCTTGAACCTTCCGGCCAAATCCTTAAATTGTTGCGACATAGCGTGATGGAAAGGGTTAAGGAAGGGAAGACATGCACAAGGAACAACAGTTTTAAAAAGAAGCACCAGGGCAAAGATATACATCAGGAAAAGTACAAGGAAAAAACTACTAATGTAAAGCACTTACAACCAACATTAAACAATGTTTGGTTATTTAAAAAGGTATCCCGGGTCCACTGGGCACCAAGAGCAACCACAAAATCATACATCTTCACCAGGGCATCTCCACCGAAACATCAACTGTTTCTTTGCAAATAAAAATTATAAATCAAAAACAATAAACAACAACCTGTTCGATTCACCAAAACTCGACACAACAAAAGTAAACTGATTCAGATGCTTGGACACGCATGCATTCTAAGAACTCAGACTACAAGTATTTATTAAACAATCACGAGAAAGAAAAGAACGAAGAAAAGTTCGAAAACTTACAAGAAAGCAGGAGATATAAGGCGGCTTCAAAGAGAAAAGCTCCCAAATTCGCCTTGGAGAAAAGTTGCAGAGAGTTTTTGTGTTTGTAATTGCGTAAAGAAAAAAGAAATGACAAAGGAGGAGTATTTATAGGCACAAATGAAGAGGTAACCCACTCAACTGCCACACAATCGTGTCCGTCGAATGAAGACACGTGGCACAATCCTAAGCGTCCAGAAAACAACCGCTGCAGTTAATGATTACATCGCTGTAATTATTTAACAGGTGCGGCTTTTGAGGAGAAAAGGGGGGAAAAACTGCAACGTTTCATATATATACATATACGCACACATATATTTGTACAAGAAGCTCAACCGCCGCCTGACACTCCGGGAAAAGCGCTTAAGTACTACACACCTGTCGCATCTGCACCCAGTCACCCAAACACAACCCCGGGGACTTGTATCCAACAACACCCCGGGGTTAGGGGTCACAGATCAAAGGAAAAAAGATAAAAAAAATTTCAAGTGTCAAGAACCAAAAGGCCTACCCAAACACAACCCCGGAGACTTGTATCCAACAACACCTCGAGGTTAGGGGCCACAAATCAAAGGAAAAATGATAAAAAAAATTCAAGTGACAAGAACCAAAAGGCCTACCCAAACACAACCCCGGGGACTTGTATCCAACAACTCCCCGGGGTTAGGGGCCACAAATAAAAGGAGCGATAAAATTTTTCCAAATGACAAAAACCAAAAGGCCTACCCAAACACAACCTCGGGGACTTGTATCCAACAACACCCCGGGGTTAGGTTCCACAAATCAAAGGAGTGATAAAAATTTTCAAAGAAAACTACTCCCCCATCCGGGAAAACCCGCATAAGGGAGTGGGAGGCAAATGATAGGCCAGAAGTAATCAAGCCCAAATAAAGGAACAGAAGCCCAAAGAGATAACACCCCAGGCCCAAGCCGGGGTGGCCCCCGATGCCACGTGGCAGAGGACAAAAGAGTCAACTGTCTCATGTTACCCAAAATGGAACAATTGCATCCCAGCCGTCCGTAGGTAAAGATCCCAAGGTAACTCTGATGGAGAAAGGATACCTGACCACACAGTCCATCCGAGCCATCCACGCACTCACCAACCAAGAATGATCAAAGGATAGGATGAAGAGGTACAAACCCCAAAACCCTAAATCTTGGGACCTATAAAAGGCCCCAAAAAGAGGGTTTTAGGGGTTGAAAAATATTTGACTGCTACACACCTATACACAGACCACTATACATATTTTGAATAACTCCTTCTTCCCTCTTCTTCTTCTTCAAAAAAACCCATTTCTTACTCTCACACCAGAGTTGCCGCGGGAAACAACCCCTCCGGTTCTGTTTTGCAGAGACCCCTACCTAGCAGGTTGACCTCACTCCAACCGCTACGGAAACTGGATTCTAGCTCACGTGAGAAAGGAGAAGACCCGGGAAGAAACAGAGATATCAAGTACAGGAGATGAATTAGAGGAGTCATTGTAATCCAAGGGTCATGGCAGAGAAGAACGCGATCACCTGAGCTGATAAAATACTGAATATGGTGGAATTGAATTAGAATTAGAAAAGCATAGGTGCCTTTTAATGCCAACTCCATCTTCCATAACCGAGAGACAACAACATTATTGCCTTTTAATACCAACTCCGTCTTCCATAGCCGAAACATAACAGCATTATTGGTGTCTTTTGATGCCAATTCCATCTTCCATAACCGAGACATAACAACATTGATACCTTTTAATGCCAACTCCCCATACAACGAGAAAAGAACAACACTGGATTTGAACTCAGCCAGGCTGGAAAGCAGGGATTCGCCACTTAGGTGACGAACTACGTATCCCTCCGTGCGGGGGTGCGGGAGTACGCCGGAGTGCGGCCGAGTGCGTACGGGATTCGCCGCCTGGCGTATCTCGGAATTTTAGGGCAGAAACATGGCGGGGTGCGGCAGAGGGGGTGCGGCAGTGGTAGAAGTTGTAAATTCCGACCTTGATTTTTGACGATATTCTTTCTCGGACGTCTTCATCTTCTTCATAGTTGATAAGAGGGTTATATTGGGGTTATATTGGGTTATATATTGTATGTCGACGTATGTATATTAGTACTTATATTAGGAAACAAAAGTCAATAAAGTAGAATTTTGGTTACTGGTATGTCACTCAACTCACATGGGTGGCACGGTTTTGTAGTAAAAATAATATATTAACACTGTTATAAACTGAGTGGCGAGTGCAGGAGTTGTTGGATGTGCCACATGCCCACAAATAATAAAGAGTTAGGCAGAGAATATGGTTACTTTAAGTAATTGCAGGTATTATTAGCCGGGGTATCTTGTTATAAATCAACTGAGTTTGAGAATTTTGAATCATTTTTATGTATTTATTTAAATAGATATTAAATTATCTTAAATAAAAAAATAATAATATATTAAAAATATCAGATATATATAATATATATTTAAAAATATTATTTTATTTACCGTATCCCGCCGCACTCGAATCCCCATATTTTCAAATTTAACGAATTCGTGAATCCCCGCACCGCGTATCCCCGCACCCGCACCCGTGCTTCCTAGCAGCCAGGTATGCAACTGGCTTACTGCTCAGATTACCGAAAAAATGTCAGTCTTCTGACCCCCCCCCCCCAGCTGTATCTCAGCTTCTCAGTGTCTCAGGCAGTAGTAGTTCATTTGTTTATGTATAGAATTGAAAGTTCAAATATTTCATGACAAGCTTGCAGTTGCAGTATGACTTCAACTGATAGCACATATATAATCAAATTTCCCAGAAACAGAAAAACAGTCATGTATCATAATTCAATCAACTCGTTTACAGTACAATACTAACATGCCATGTGTTACTACCAACCATGGCATATAACAGTTCATACTAAAATAAATAAGCACAAAATACAGAGAAATCACGAGATACACATATGAAGTCACAAAATAGTTTAGAATGTATTTTTGCTGAACTAAATATAACTCTGCATATGAGCAAACTTTGCAATAGCCGAAAGATTATAATTTACAGTAACGTTAAGTATAAACGGAGACAATGTACAGAAGTACTAAATCAATCTACTACCCTCCCCTCCTACATAATGCTACTACACAGGTTACAAATGAATATCCTAATTTTGCATTTAATAGCATTCCAATAGCCACATTATACATAATTTACATAGCGAAACACTGGCATACGGTTGGTAGAATGGCCTAATATATGTCTCTACATTTATCTATACCAAGACCATGTATACACCATAAAAATTATGAATGGCATGGGTATTCATGTATTCATGGCACCTGAAGGGTTGAGCTTCCCATCGGCTCAAGTTCCCCGCAAGGCTTCCAGATTTCCAGGAATGCCTCTCGCTCAAGAAAGCCTGATGCATTTCATGACATTGTTAACATTTCAAGAGAACACTTAGAGGAAGTAAGTTAATTGCTCCTTCTTTCTTGAACCTCCCTCTCCATACAAATCATTCCACTGTTTTAGCTCACTCATTACAGATCCTTCCGAGGCAAAGCTGGCTGCAACCTGCAAAGTGATAGATGATCTTTTAGCGTTAATGTTTACTCCGTTCAAATATTAACATAAGAATTAATTTAAAGTTGTGGATGCACAATATAAAAAAGAATATCCCATAAGTTTGATCAGGTCTTGGGTGAACAAACTGAGTGCAAAGTTAATGGCAAGAGTAAATTTATATTTACCTGTTTTTTTGCTTGTCTCATGTCTTCCATGTTTAAAGGCCTCAATGTAATTACTCTTTCAGTTTCTTCCTTTTCTTCTGAAGCAGCCTCTGAATTCTTCTCTTGTTCCGCTTTCCGCTTCTTTTCCTATAAATAAGCAGATGATTGAGAACAATTACGTATAAAGAGCATCAAAACAAGCACGAACCAGAAGGAAAAAATAAGGTATGGAGGTCAAATCAGTAGATTACCAAATCCTTCTCTCTTTCTTGTTTTATCAGCTCCCTCACAGGTCGATAGGCGGCTGTTGTACAGAAGATCTGTTTTTGATAGGTAAATGCTAAGCCTCTTATTTAGGTTTCAGAAATTGAATTTAATAGCATTATGAAGTTACACAAACCTTAAGATCGCTTCCACTATATCCTTCTGTCATAGTCGCGAGCTCCTTGAAGTCAAGCCCGTCCACCTTTTCCTTAGCCAAAAGTGTTCTCAATATCTTTTCTCTGCTTTCCGCAGTTGGTAAACCAACCATGATTCTGTTCACAAAAGTGAAACAAAGAAAATCTAAAGGTTTAGAAAAATCTAAATTCACCAACAAGATACTCCCTTCTTTTGTCTTTTATAGCAAAAGCGAGAGAATTTTTTTTGGATATAAAATATGAAATTTCATCAACTTCGTAACTAAAAAAAGTAATAGATGCCCAGATGTGTGATTATTGTCAGAGATCAAATATAAGAGATTAAATATCTACTTGATTACCATTGCTTGAATAACTTCAACAGAAATCTTATAGCTTGAAATGAAGAATAATAACAAAACAAAGGGGGACGTAATTCAGACAAAAAGATCAGAACTTCTATTCTTTCATTTAGTCATGTAAGAACAATGTTTAAATGTCATGGTGATGAATGAGACGAGGATTAGTGAATTGAAGATGGTGCAGGTGCTGGCCAGTAAAATAGAAGACTGATGAAGAGTATTTATGAATGGCATAGTTAAAATAGATATCTAACAGGTTATCTTTTCGCTAGATATTGGAGTATTAAGGCACTGTGCTTGGGGGTTAAGAACCTAAGATTATAGGGTTAAGAACCTAAGATTATAACTCGTACCTTCGCTCAAATCGCCTAATAATTGCTTCATCAAGGTCAAATGGTCTGTTTGTAGCAGCAAGAACAAGAATGCGCTCGCCAGATTTTGATAGAAGCCCATCCCAATGTGTCATGAACTCATTTTTAATTTTCCGCATAGCCTCATGCTCACCAACCCTTGTTCGTTGTCCAAGCATGCTATCTACTTCATCTACAAAAATAATAGTAGGAGAAACTTTTGCTGCAAGTGTAAAGAGAGCTCTGACATTCTTTTCATCTTCCCCGAACCATTTTGAAGTGATTGTCGACATTGATACATTGATAAAACTTGCTCCGGCTTCCCTGGCAATGGCCTTTGCCATCATAGTTTTTCCAGTACCAGGAGGCCCAAAGAGTAAAATGCCTCGACAAGGCTTGAGGAGGCCACCAGTAAATAGGTCTGGTCTTCGAAGAGGAAGCATGACCAACTCCTGCAATGATTCCTTGGTTTCTTCCAATGAACCAATATCTGCAAATGTCACCCCAATTTCATCAGCTGGAATGACCTCTGGCCTTATACGCTTTTCGAATTCATTGTCAGGAACTTCCTGGAAGCACATCATAGTAAATAAGTTTAGGCGTACGTTGAGGTCACGAATTATCTAATGTCCTAAACGTGATCATCCAGATAAAATTCGGATACATAATCATTATTATAAAGAACAGTATCCAGAATCCTTATATCCCTGTTAACTAAGAAAACATAATTTGCCTCACCGGTTTTGGGGGAGCAGGATTCTCACTGTCTTTCTTTGCTGCAGAATTTGATTTTTCTACCTCAGAACTTGATTTTTCTACCTCGGTTTTACTTTCAGTTGTTGGGTTTTCCGACTTCGATTCAGGCTTTACACCAACAATTTCTTTCGCTGTAAGTGCCTAAGGTTGAATAAAACAAGGGAACATGTGTAAGTCTAAAATCAACATAAAAAGTCCATATGTTCCAAAATTGTTCATAAGGAATATATGTAGATGAGTACATAAATACCTTAGAAGATTCAGCATTTGTGTCCAGCTTGCAATTATCCTTGCCACTGACTTTACCCTCCTGGAAGAAACTTAACCCATGTGACAAACTGTACAAAGGAAGAAAGGGCAAATACATGGAGTTTAGTAAAAGTTAAAAAATGAAAAACAATTTAATCTTGAAAAACTAGCGTCTACCTCTGTGATGATATGATAAGCCTCCCATTCCGATATTCTGGTACTTTATTATTCATCAAATGGAAAGAAATTGCGGATACCACAATTTCTTCAATGTAATTGCCCAGAACAATTGCATCTGCATGGCAGATCGTATTTAGGTCATCACATTCAAGATCATTTGCCGCAAGTACCTCAGAAATATGATTTTTATTATCCTGAGCCTGTATTGTCTTCAAGTCCTCTTCTAATTGGGTTTTCCAGCTCAGAAGACGACCCTCATCTTCAGGAGGCTTAATCTCGATAGTGTAAGGAAACAAATAAGTGAGCCGTTCATCTATTTCTCTGGTATCATCCTCTGACTCCAACATCCTGGAACCAAGAAGTAAAACTGGTCCGGATAACTTCTTCAACATTTTATCAAACAAGTTGTATAGCCTTGGAGATTGGAGAAGAAGCTTCTCGACATCCCTGATGTACAGTACGACGGCTGTATTACTAGAGACAGAAACCAAAACCTGTGGTATAGGGAACAACTGTTTGTCAGCATTTTATGGGGTTGTAAAAGTTCCAAACGTAAAACTTGACATAGACAACTCAAGAGAACATATCTGGTAAGTACCCTGTAAAGCGCTTGTAGAAAAACCTTTTCATCAAAAGACAAGGTGCTGATGCGCTTTGAGGCACCTAGAATAAGTAATCAGAATCTAAAATCAGAAAGTAAAGTTACCAAATGAAAAGTAAACACCTGAATAGAGTCTATCATGAAACTTCATGTCCGAAAGTCAGGTAAATGACCACACATAATAAACATATGCACCTTATAGATTTGAAGTAAGACTACAATGCTAAATAGCTTTGTAAGTTCTCTATAATCTCGAGAAGTTCTCCTAAAAACTCTGACATGACATCTGATATCTTAGGGCCAGCTAACTAAAATTTAGAACTACTTGAGATGTTAATATGTGATGAATTTGCTTAAAAAATATCACTTCTTGTAAGAGACTAAGAGCATGATGTCAAAACATAGATAAAGCTCCCACAAAGAGTGGCGTAGCTGGAACTGGAAGAATTCAAAATTCCAGCAATAAGTTGAATTGAAGTAGGTAGAAAAATTCATAGGTTAGTATTAAAAATAAAGATTTACATCTAGCAAGAATCTATTGGGACAAACCATTGTTCAAAGATTCCACTTTAATGCACGTCATATAAATTTCAGCACAGCGTGAAAAATTGCTTCCAGATAACTACATTCGATAAATGTGCTAGAAAAGGTCCCAAATGAGCTTAAATACTGTAGATTATCGGAAACGTTGTCTGTAGATATAAAAAGGTGCACACCTGAATTAGAAAAATGACTTTTGTCCTAGTTGTACCAACTTCGGTACACTATAGTTTCTTTCATGATGTATCATTATTACAATTAGCCTCCTTATTCTCTTATCCAGCAATGAAGTTTATCAAAACAGAGCTCCGTGTAAGTACCTGGATTTGCAGAAGACTGAGAACTAATGCTACTCATATCTGAAGATATAGAGGCAATTCTACGATGTCTTGGAGGAGCTTGCCCGCCGCCTTCCATACTCCTTAAAAGTAAAAGATTTAAGTTAATTTCAAATGACATTATTCATAATTTGCAAAAAAAAATCTAATTAAACATACTTCAATTTAGCTTCCAGGTTACTGCTTTGCCTACTCAGTGTTCCTGCAACAAATTTAATTGATCACGTTAAAAAAAAGCATTATGTGGAATGGAGATGTTCTTAAGTGAGCATGTGAATTATAATCACTCGATCCCATATACACAAATACGAATTAATTTTAATAAACTAGCTAATAATAGAAAGAACTGACAATCATTACAACGTAAATAACAGATGACTGAGGATTTTTTTAGGTTCTGTGGTAATATTACGTTAATACTGAACCACCTAATTCCCGGAGTTTAAAAATCTGGTATTCCTCGTCTTGTTTTATCACATAAAAAGAACCATTCCGGAATTTAAAAATATGGTATCCGTTGTCTTGTTTTATCACATATAAAACCATCAAAAGCTGGCAGTTACTTGTGAAATGAATTAGTCTCCAGTTTGTGTCTTCCTCAAAATATATAGGCATGTACCCACTTTGTGGTAACTATTTTAACTGCTTCTGGGGATAGGATGAAAATGAATGATTTTTAGTGATAAATGACCCTTGAGTCATACCAAAAAGGAAAAGATAATGTTAAGAACATACACATGACAAAATCCATGTCAAACAAATAGAGATGAAAATTATGATTATACGCTGCTGAAAGGCTCATACAATTTTGTTACATAACCATCTCCTCCTAGAACCTTAAGCTGTTAGGAAAAGCCACTAAATTGACCATATAGACTTGCGGCAAGGCTCCTTGCACCCTCCCCCTCATGGGCCAAGGACAAAATATCCCCATCTGGGTACCTAAAATTCTATTGCAATTAACGAAGAATATGCAAAATACCCTTGACACGGCTAAAAGAGGATATGTCACATCTAGTATAGGTTAAATACAGTACCTTCCCTTGGTGAAAGTTTTGAGATGGAACCAAACAAACTGGACATTTGCTCCAAAGCCATGTCTGAGATGGACCTCTTGATAGGCTGCAGCAAGTATACATGTAGGATATGATTCTAAATTTATTCCACGACACAAAATGTCAATCCTACTGTCTCAAGTGCAAAGAGTATATAAATCAAATCACTTAATTTGAAGTTTTTGATGTCCTGGCCATTATTCAATCGAGATACTAACTCAGAAACTTATTTTGGCCGAAGAGGGTGAGGGCAATACCACTATAGCAAGAGGCAAAAGCCCTTTGGTGGTTGATAAAAAGTTTTTGACACGAAAAGTAAATGTAGGCAGTACAATAGTACTTACAGCGTCTTTCTTAGAAGTGCCATACTTGCTTTGCATCTGTAAATAAATCCAATTACAAGAATTAGCAAACAATCACATATCAAGAACTGAACGCGGGAAAAACATTAGAGCTGTCATATTTACCTTCATAGAGAAGTCGGGGACATCCAACAATAGTAACTTTGCTTCAAAGTAATGTGACAGAGCCTTTGCAAGCATTTGCTGGTAGAGTTCTTCAAAAGACGTAATCAGGCAAAAAGTAAGAGAAATTAATAAATTCCTACTTTGATTACAAGTTCAATATCAATACAGATTTGAATCGCATACCAGCAGGCCCTGTGAGCAAGATAGCCCTACTAGCAGGTGACAAATTCCGGGTGTGCCTAGAAACATCCAGGTGCTTAAGATGAACATAAGCAGCACTAGTTAGCAACATCCGCGTTCGCTCACTGTCATTGTCATCAACAAAGCAATATCATAACCATAGCCTTTAATTACTCCCCTAATTTACATTAAAAACCTATAAATCCCTACCAAAGATTGGTTGTCTAGAACTCCTACAAAACCTAAAAAAATCAAAAAGTCTCTCCATCATAGCAACTATATAAATCTCAAATAAACAAAATTATACAAATAACACATTCTTGTCCAATTATTCACAATTACATCTGCTAGACTCAAAACATAGATAAAGATCATGCTTTTGGATCAGAGATTACCTAATAATTATAAACAATCCCATGTACAAATAAAATATACAAAACCAACAATACCAAACACGTTTACGGATGGTAAAATGTACGCAGACCTTAACTAACTAATAAAATGTACAAAATCAACAAAACCAAAGAGGTTTACGAACGATAAGATGTACGCAGACTTTACCTCTGCTCGTTAAAAAACGAAAGAAACTAAAGCATACCTTAGATAATAAGGGAAGTCCTCAAAGGTGACCTTGGTATCTTTACCATCCTGAACAAGCCTAAGAAGTTCCATTTCAATCTGATCACCATTAACACCAGCAATGGGAGCATTAGAAGCTCCACTCCATCTTTGTCCTGATGCATATCCAAGTCCTACACCAACCCCTACACTCAATGCTGATAGATACAGATGCTTCTGCTCCATATCCTCCCCTGCAACCTCCCCTGTATCTAAAAATCTATAAAAAAATGTATGTAATTTTTTTTTTCTGATATGTAAAAAATGAAGAAAAGGCAAAGAATTAGAGGACTGAAATGTGGGAATGCTCCGAGAGATACGGACAGGTTAAGAAGATTTTTTGGAACCTACAATTATTGTTGTTTGCTCTGTTTTTTTAAATTAACAAGGCATTGTATATGTACTACATTTATCTATCACTATAGCTATATATAGAGATAGATTTAGTGATTTGATGTAGGTGCATTGAGTGAAGTTTGGAGATGGTTTATGTCTACGTGTCTTGTTGTGATTGGTGCAGCGGTGAATGTTAGAAAATTGCACCATACTGACTTTAACACAACTACTGTCTACTGACAATCTGATAGGCACTGTAGTAAAATGTGCTCGTGCTCTGGTTTTTATGGGGTATGGTCTTAAATTAAAATATTACTAAAAAAACCCGGATTAAGGGAATTTTCCAAAAATACTATTTTTTTTTAAAAAAATTGCGATTTTATTATCTTCTGATTTTTTTTGCAAATATACGGAATCCGCCAAAATCAACCAGATATGCAACTACCTAAGTTTTATTGATTGATTTGAAGTCGCATGTAGTTGAAAAAACTCGTCAAAAATTGCAGGCAGTTGATTCTAGTTGCCAAAAAATCGGATTTTTGCAAATTAAAACGTATTTTTACAATTTTTTTAAAAAAATAACAGTATTTTTGCAAAAAAAAAAAATAGAATTGGGCATTTTTCAAAAAACCCCAAAAATTAATTATCCCATCATATTTAAAAGATTAAGTATTAATTTGGGTTACGGGTTTTCAACCGGGTTAACGTGTGACAATGTTGTACAGTAATACATTTTTGTATTGAAATTTAATTTTATCAAAATCTCATGTTTAAAACGGGCACGTAATAGTTAATACGAGATTCTTCTTCTCAATCATCAAAGTGGAAAAGTATGTATGAGTGATATAAACATCCTAACTTATAAATTATATGTTATTTAGGTGTTTTGATAATTTTAGGTTTAATTTACTTATAAGTTGAAAATGTATTTGGTAAATCATAACTTATAAATTATTAAATTTTTTAAATTTAATTTCAAAATTTTATTATAATAATTTTAATACAAGAATTTTAAATTAAAAATATTCAAAAAAAATATTCAGAAAACAACAATATATAAACTTTTATAGTACGTTGAATTACATTTTGTTATAATTGAACACATTCAACTTTTTTTAAAGAAAATAAAACAAAAAAATTACAAACAAAATGTTAAATAGAAAGTTACGACGTCATTAACAAAGTATTTACAAGGAAATAGAAGAAATCTAATATTATTATATTAAAAAATATTAAACAACGAAAATAAGTAGGATGTGAAAATGAGAAAGTACCCGTACTTTCGACTTATGGATGAAAACAAACAAATAATCACAGATGATTTGTGAGGAATATTGAAAAATCCCTTAATCTTACAATTTGAGAGTAAATGCTTCAAAATATTATAATTTAATAAAATGGTCCTTAATATCACACAAAAACGCAAAGAAAACATGCGCTGATCATTTTTTTTTAAAACAGGTGCTTTTCTCACTCTGGGCCTTCAATATGGGCTTCTGATTTTTTGGTGCAACGCAATTTTAGCATGCGTGTAGCCTATTTAAACACATCTAAAAACCTCGTTTATGTAGTTAACGCAACATTAACATGCGTTTTTAATTATTTTTTTTATTTTTTAAATTTTTTACATAAAAAATAATATTAAAATTTACAAAAACGCAAAGCATAAATGCGTTTTCTGAAAAAGTATTTTTTAAATGCGTTATTGAGTGATAAAAAGGGCCATATAACATTATTTATGAGATTTTGGGAATTTTCCCCCCGAATTGTGATAGTAAGGGCCATTACCCGGAATATTTTACCGTATCTCGAACTATTTTATATTTGATTATTATACAGGTATGGCTGTTTCATTTTGTTTTATATCAGCAAACTTGCCCAACTGGCCCAATTTGGCCTGGGTTTCCTCAGTTACAGTTGGAATTCATTCAGGTCAATCAACAAATTATAACTTCTGATATTTAATGTCTTAGAAAAATATTATTATAACCTCAACTTGTACTACAATCTTGCACAAATTAAATTCTTTTATCTATAATCTAAAATGATCGATTTTATCGACTGATTATTATAATATATTCTCCCGGTTTCACTTTAGAATCTGATAATATTCTACCGGATTCATTTTAGAATCCGATTAATTATTCTATATAGTTTTTAAACTGATATGTTAAGTTTAATAAATTAAATATAACTATATTTTTAATTATATTTTATAAATTTCCGGTTAATCAGAATAATCACCGTAAGGTATCCATTTCCGGTTAATCAGATTAATTCGGTTTCGGTTTTAAAATACATAACTGTTGGGGCGAGGAAAAAGCAGTTAGGTTGAGCATTGGGAGCACTTATCTAATTTGTTTTTCTATCAATCAAAGAAAAGTACAGAATAAAATTATTGTCTGGTAAACCCTTACAGATCTGCATCACATGCTTCAGTTTTCTTTTTCTAAAAAATATTATCGTGTAATCATGTTACTGGAGTGCTAATATCCGAGAGAGATTGACAAATTCTGGGAGAGATTATAAACTCTAATTACGTCATTATTTTAGTCGCTTTAGTTTAGGAACCAATTTGGTGTAAATATGATAAATCTGATTGCCCTATAATTTTAGTTAATTGATCTTCAAAACATAGTTATTTGCATTATTTAGTTATAGAAATTATCAACAATCGTTGTCACCGTAGAAACAATTTACAATAATTAGATTAAAATTCTTGAGACTTGTCTTCTTGTAGATTCGATCCGTACTTGTTAGTTCCTTCTAACAACAGACACCAGCCTCATTAAAACATGTGGACTACACGCACTCTTGCCTATCTTGCCACTTTTTTCTCAAAGCCGTGACAATTTGTACCATTGAGATATCTTGTAGCCCTAATTAATCATTCACGTTCATTTCTAAACACTTTTCTTTCTGGATAAACTTTATAAAAATAATAAAAAATTTATAATATAAAAATTAACTACACACTTATATCTACTACCTTTTTCCACCACACTAACTTTATACATTTAATATTAATTATCTCCACAACTTTACCCATTTTTCTTAATTTTTCTTGTAACATTCCATTTTTTCTTAAATTCCATACAAAAAACAAACGTATCCAACTCAATGGGGCAAAAAGATTAATTTTTAAGTTCCAAAAAAATATATTTTTGAGTAATAATCTTAAGCTGAAGTTTCAATATATAAATTATTTTAAAGAGAAAGTAAAATTACATTAACAAATGATAACAATAGTTGGTGCGGTGATCGATATCTTAATTTATTTAAGAGAGCTCGAGTGTTCGATTTTTTGATTTTAACATATACGTGAGTTAACTATAGAAAAAAGTAAAAAAACTTTGAACATGATCCATTTAATGTGACCTACTTTTTTTTGCTAATTTATTACAAACGTACACGCATGTATCGATCTTATGGGTTACAAGAGTTCAATAAGTGCACCAACATTGTATTGACTACTTTTTTTTAATATCTCAAAAAATGAATTTTTCCTTTTTAGCACTTATTTAAAATTACTATATTCACCCATTCATGTAATATAATTATTTTAATATCCGCTATCTCATTTTTTTTATTAAAATTAAAACCAAATTTTAGTTTCTTAAAAATCGTGTTAGTCAACCAAGTTCAGAAATATACGAGAGGGAGGGAGTAGTATCTTTAATGCGATTCTGAGGAATCCACCGCTGGAATAACAAAATCTGGCATATCTATTGTCACAAAGCGAGTATAAAGGTCCAAAAGAGTTCAACATTTCACTATCATGTTGGAGAGACCCTTCCCGACTAAGTGGTGCTACTTGCAGGTCTCTCCCATTCTGTGCAACAATAATTTATATAAAGCCATGTGCACTCATTAATCTGCTTCGACCTATATCATGCTCAGATCCTGTGACCCTTTGGAATTTAACTATAGAGATTCTGGTCTACAATCTTATTCAAACTTAATTTCAAAAGTTATCCGTATATTTCGTGACATTTTGTGGAGGGACGGAATCAAGGAGAATAACGTAGACTGAGTTGAAAGTTCACGATAAATTTAAAATTTTGGGAGATTTTGGTAATAAAATTAAGATTTTTAGTTAAAAATTAGTCAAAATATTAGTAGCCCCGATTACGGTGGCGGATGCAAAATTTTGAGTATGGTGTTCAAAAAATATTGTTCAATATAATATTAAAAAATTAACTCATTCAATAAACATAAATGGGAATGCTCGAGAAGTATTTACGTTATGTCTGTTTAGAGAGATGAAATAAAATATATAAAATTAATCTTTTTTTACTAAAGATTTAGGTAAATACGACTAACAAGGGAGTAAAAACATGATACGGTAAATATTGTGAAAAAATGTGTATAAATGAAATATTCACTTTAATAATTGATACAATACCTAATGATGGAATAAATAAATAACACAAAATATAATATATCCAAATTCGACAATATTCCCTTATGATATATTAAAAGGATTTGTCTAAGTGTGTGTGCATGACACAAACTAAGTACTAAAATTAATAAAATTTAAATTATTTTGATTGATTTAGTTATTGTAAATATAGGGATTCCACCATTATTAGAAAATCAAAGTCAATCAGAACAACCTAAATTAATAGAATTTTATACAAAATCGATATTAAAAACACTTTATGAGTACTAATGTTTTTAATTACCCATTTGGAGCAAAACATGTTGTGAGCAAACCATGTTACAATGAAACTGGAAGGTGATTTGTTAAATTTTTTTTTTTTTTTTTGTGATTAATGTTGTGTCAATTGACACACCATGCACACATGACACAACTAAATCCGCCACTGCCCGTTTACTCCCTAAATCTCAGCAATTCTTCATTTTAATCACAGCTATTTTGTAATTCTGGTTCCAGTCATTAGTTATACCAGAGTAATAATTTGTGCGAGACACGGGTTATTTTCTAGAATTTACTTATGCATCATACAATTATAATATTTTAGCTGTTTTTTTATTTGTAAATATTTTACAATGTCTAACGTATATCAAATACAAGTTGATTGTTTATCAATGTGTATTATTTTCATACAAAACATTACCAAATTACACAACGTTTCAAATATAGCTCATTAAGCAACATATATATATTCTTGTTTGTGTTGTATAATTTGTATTTAATGAATGAATATAAAAAGGGTAGTCAGTGTACGTTTAAAACGAAACGATTAAACTTAATCTATAGAATGTCATTGGTATGTTTACAAAGAAAATGCTAAAAAGAAACATATATGTCGTATACACAGTTGACCAAAAATTTTGAATTTTATTTAAATAAACTATATGTAGTGAACTATATTATTACTGAGTTCACTACTAACTTACAATTAACTTACTTAATTTAAAAAGATAAAAAATGCAGAACTGAAGTCACAATGACTTACAATCATAATATACAATATTATAAAATTTACACTGCTATTAATATAGAAGTTGATTTTAATGAAAAATGTTAGTTTTTAAATTCAACATATGTATGTATGGAAAAATGTTAGTTTTTTATTTACACTATTGTTAACAAAGTAAGATTAATTTATATGTGTGTGTGTGTCAATATGTAAATTATCGTATATTACATTTCTTAGTAAATTACGATGATTTTAATTATATATATGCTAAATATCTGATTTGTGTACATGTATAATCATTATTAACATCTAGTGAGATAATTGATTACTTAAATAATATGAATTATTCAAAATTCAAAATTATATAATAAATAGATTGCAATAATATATATAGTATTCATATTATTATTGACAAACAATCCATATTTATTTTTTACACAATCGAGTATCAATCATGGTTATAACTTAAAAATATATTATATATTGTAAAGACTTACTATTGATATTCATGATTTTTTTTCAAGAATTCGAAGGAAAAATTGTAATCATATCATTATTTAAACCATTTTTAAGTTTCTTTCATTACGATATTATTCTCCTAAAATTAAATATTTTTCAATTCGATAAAGTTCTATAAATATCTGTTGAACTGATTAATTCCTTCAAATCATTGAACAATATATATTTTTTCTTTAAATAGCATAAAATGAATTTAATCAAATGCTACAATATATTATAGATATAACTTTTATTTGATAATTCAAAATTTTAAAATTATTCAAAATATTTGTACAATATTGTCTTGATCAATAAATATTGCTTATCTAAAAGAATTTTTTTTAAAAAACTAGTTTTTTTAAATGAAAAATAAAAAATAAATCGATTTAATATATCATTGTAGTTTTAACAAATCTCGTGAGATCTCATATCAAATTTTGAATATTTTTAAAATCGGGACAAGTCTCAAAAACAATAATGTGCTACCGGTGAATTTAGTAATTTTAATACAAATAATCAATTGACTTGATCCTATAAAGACCTCAAACACATTAATTTATATTAACATAAGATATTAAAAAATTTCACATTATTGATATGATATTCTCGCCGAGCTTGTAATTTAAATTTACTAAACGTAGAATGTGACGATGTTTTTCGGTCGAATTATGTAGTCAAATTTCGAGTATTTTTTGAACAATGGGCCAAGTTCTGATTTCAAATTCGAAATAAACTATGATGCATTGAATCGTTATAATTCGAACTTATCTAAATATGTAATACCAATAAAGATTATTATATATAAGCGATTTTATTTTCAATATTTTATTTAAAAATTATATATGTACATTTTAATTACTTTTTATAATAAAATATATGTTAAAAATATATGAGATATATTTTCAAACTCAAAAAAGATTAATAAATAAGATAATAATCCATTTATGTACTATGAATAACTTTATATGTGAAATTCAATTTTTTAAAATTAACTGTTAAGTCCCAATGTGTTTGTAGAAGGGGAGTTGAATACAAACAATACCGAATAATCGAATTTAGTGCGGAATAAAAAATTGAAACAAAATTCAAGTTAAATAAAAATATTATTAACCTTGAAAGGTGTTACAACAACGGTATCGATTACAAGGGATTAATCTCAAATTAATTATCACAAATCTAGAATAAATTCGACATGAACTTTTTCTATTTTTGCAATAAAAAGATTCAAATGCTAAACGCAATTTGAGATTAAGTTCTAGGGATTTTGATCCGCTAGATAGTTACACAAGAACAAGAGAATGATTTCTAGTTGTTTGGATTTAACTTGGAAACTAGAAATTGTGATCTTGAATTTAGCAGATGAAAATGAAATATTATGCTTCTTCTTTTTCTATTGTGTTCTTGGTTTGTTGAGAATGGATTAAAACGAATGTCTTCTGCTTCTGTTCTTTTATATTTCATTCAACAGAATTGAATTGAATTTTAATGACAATCCCATAGCTGATAGGACTTTCGGTGAGACAATCCAATTGTACTGGAAAGACTTTCGGCAAGACTATCCTCTGAACTAGCATGACAATCAAACTGAACTAGCAAGACTATCTCCTTCCAGTAGAACTTTCGGTATGACTATTGAAATGGCCTGGCATGACAATCGGTATGACAATCCAGATTTTCATGCCAGTTCAATTTCAATAGTCTTACTGAATTAAACTGATTTGAATTCAATTTAAATTTAAACTGAAAAATTAATTAATTTAATTAATCAATAAATTAATCTTTGCAGATATAATTTAGTTTTTTAATTAAATTATATGACTTAATTAATTAATAGAGAATTAATACTAATCTTGAGCAGCAACCACTCTTCTGAAAATCTTCTGAAAATCACTGAGAATTATGAATCAATTCCACCACTTCAATGTTGACACTCGATGTACTGTCTGGTTCATGAATGACTAACTTCCGTGACGTTTCTTCATGTCTTGACTTTGACAACTTGATTTTCTTCAGATTAAATCCTTGTAATTCTCTGATACCCTAATGAGATCTATGTCACTTGATTAAGTCCACAATCTTGATTTGTATCACTGATGCTTGATCAATTTCTTGAGCTTCTTCCAGTGAAGTAATTCCTCAAGTCTGTAGATGAATATTGTTTCTGAATCCTTTGATAGATGGTACTTTGTGAGATCTCTCTGACGGTAGATCCACTATTTACTTGTTACATTCTTATTTGAGTTGAGTTAAATCCTCGAATAAACAAATTGGCTATGACATATGCCTTTCAATCTCCCCCTATTTGTTTGTTAGACAATAACAACAAATACCTAGAGGATAACTCAACTAACAAATAAGAAAAAGATATAAACAGAAATGCAAAGTAAATAACAGAAAAGTACATTTTCCAGATTCCAAGTAGATGTTCCTCTAGACTGAACATATCTTCAAGTAGTTTCATCTTCTTTTGTACAGCCACATTTCCTGTTTAGAAGCGCATATCTCTCTTGCTTCTCCCCCTATGAGAATCAACTGCTTAAAGAAGATCACCTTCGTTTACCACATCTCCCGTACAATAGGATCCGCAGATAAAAACCAATGGTACTCCCCTTTTGGAAAACAACTTCTTACTAGGAAATCACCTTGTGCTTACCACCTCTCCCGTACAATAGGATCCGTAGTTACAAACAATAATGGTGTGGTGTAGTCCGTAGTTACAAACAATAATGGTGTGGTGTAGTGTACATATGTAGGATCTTTTTCTTCCTCCCTGCTATTTCTCCCCCTTAGTTGAGGAATCCTCCAAACTATTACTTAAGCTTTTATCTCCCCCTTAGAGACGGAATGTATGCCGTTGTCTGAAGGAGTTCTCATATTTCACTTGGTTGGAAAAGAAATAACAAGTAGTTTCTCTTTTTTCCTCACTGTGAGTGTGTGATTCTGTTTAGTGTACCTCACATGTATTTCACTCTTCTCTCCACTCGTGTTTACACTCATTCTCACAAGTGTATCACTCTTCTCTCCACTCGTGTTTACACTCATTCTCACAAGTGTATCACTCCTCTCATAGCTCCAACATTCAGCTGTACCTACAAGGAAAATCACCTTAGCCATCCTTACGGAGGTCACAGGTGGTGC
The DNA here is from genome assembly GCF_009905375.1 of Apium graveolens. Taxonomy (NCBI): domain Eukaryota; kingdom Viridiplantae; phylum Streptophyta; class Magnoliopsida; order Apiales; family Apiaceae; genus Apium; species Apium graveolens. The sequence continues at coordinate 315,572,452 of NC_133650.1, forward strand.
AATGGGAGTTCGCAAATCCCCATCCTCATTAGACTCGTCAGATGAATCTGAGTCATAATCTACAAGTTGCTAATTTCCCTTTCAGGGTTCCAAATTTGAATTCTGGGAAGGTAAACACTGATCCAACGAATTTAGCATAAAGATCAAAGTTCCCTTCTAATGTCTGTGAAGACATTTCCTTGTGACTCATCAGGTAATATCTGAATCATTGTCAACAAGTTGCCGATCTGCACCTATGTCAGATCCACTATCCGCAGATGCATCCAGGAGATTTAAGCCTGGGGAGGTAGACACTGACCACCGACATATGGCTTTTGGATCAGTATTCTCTCCTAACACCTGTAAAGGCAATTGGTCCATTAAAGAACCTTGAACAATCGAATCTGACCTTAAAATGGTCGAAACTCTTGTTTCCGTCAACTCATCCTTAGTGTGTGTACCTTTTTCTTGTGCATCAAGAATTATTTATGTTTGAAGTGGTGACACTACATCGGATACCCTGGCCGACAGACAAATTTCAATAGACGCACCCTGTTGTGAGAATGAATCTAGTAACTGTTTTTGAGCCTTTTCAGCCATTACATCTTTTTGAGAAGATGTATGGGGGCTAGCAGTTATCTCAGTTTAAATATTACTCATCTTTGTAGGAGACAGAGCTGCTAGGTTGACTTCAGAACCTTCCTTATGTGGTGCACTAAGGCACTATCTCCCTCACGCTCACTCATACTTCATTTTAGTGGTAAAAGAGTGTTGGTTGGTTCTGTTTCTGTGTTTGTCTTTACAGTCTGGGATATATGTTGTGGGTTTTCAACCTCATGACTGTCAATGAAAGAAAGCCATTGGAGACTGAACCTGTATCACAGAACATATGGCAATATAAAGATAAAATGTACTTAAGATCTTTAAGGAATGAAAATCATACATTTAATCTTTTGAGAGAAATGATGTACACTAGTGATTTCAAAAGATTTTAATGAAATAAGAAATCACTAATGTAGAAAGAAGTTTGATTTTCTCCTAAAACTCACTGCACATATAAAACAATATGTTTGTGCCTGATGATAAGAGAGTTAATAATATGACGACTCTACTAGTTCATATTAAACTGTAACTTCAGTTAGAGTGACATACCATGTCCTTGACGATTGCTTGAGTAGTACACTAGTTCATACCAACCTGAAGTGAGATTGTGAAGAAGAGATTGCATAGTCCAATAGATCTGCAACTGCAAAGTCCATGAACTGTGGTGCATTGACTTCCTCTTTTGACTCACCAACCAGGAGTACACTTGTACACATCTTACTAGAGTCTAATTCCAAGTGTAATGTGCATCAGGTGCCTGATATGTCGTAATATTCTCAAGTCTCGTCACTGGTGCTATATGTTAGATACTGCTTCCTGATAATAACCTAGCACAATATACAAATTTACAATGATAACATTTCCAGCTTGCAAACAACCATATCCCTCAGATAAACCTTTGCTGTTATCTCCAAAGGTAACCAGTGGGCCAACTTTCTCAACCACATTTGATAGCAGGGCTCTATCTCCGGTCATATGTCTTGACGATCCATTGTCAAGAATCCACACTACCGGTTCCACCTGTTTACTGCCCTGCACTTCAAATGGATTAGACCTTCTTCGGAACCCAAACTTGGTAGGGCCCGACATACTTGTAGAATTGACCTTTGTCAGGCAAAACAACATTCTTAACTTTAATGGTCTCAACTTTCTCAATGACTGAACATTTGACCTTGTAAACAGCCTTAACAAATTTCTGTTTAGGCTTAGGCACAAATGTCTCCTTTCTAGCCTTAGAAGGACTAGCAGTCTTAGACCTATCATGCTTCCTATTATTCACATGCTGACGAGGAGTAGTCTTATCACTAGAAACATGCTTACCATTAAAATAAGCATACATCGAATTAAAAGCACAAGACATACAATTAGCAACACCATATGCTTTATGAGAGGGATTAACAACAGGCAAATTATGCATGGTAGACATGGCAGTTTTGTTATCCAACTCATGTGTGTCTGAGTTAGTCTCAGTTGCTTTCACAACTTTGACTGGAACTTTCGACACACTTGACTTGGAAACAACCTTCTCATTAGCAAGATCTTCAGCACGCATTTCTTCTTGAATAATAGAGGAGGTCGTATCAAATGGTTCAACAATTGATCTTTTATAGAGGGGTTCATTAACACCCTTAAGCACATGTGGTACTTCCCTACCTTTAGCACATACATGAGGAGGGGAGTTTATGCCTAGTTCTCCAATAGCAGCATTGTAATCATAACCTATTCCAGATGTTTGATTAACAGCTTGCTTACTGTAGAACTCTTTAGCCTTCGAACAAGAATTGAAGTAGGCTCTAACCTTAGTCTCAAGACCGGTGATCTTGTCTTTGAGAATAGTTTCGAGTTGTCTATAACAGTTAACTCTATTCTCTAGAAAAGATACTTATTCTTTTAAATTGTCTTGATTAATGTGCACAAGTCTTAATTCATTGACCTCTTTCTCAAGGTCTTTGATCCGCTGACTTAACAGTTCATTATCACGACGAGCACAATCTAAGGAACCTCCTAGATGATAAACTAATTCAGCATCAGTAAATTTACCTCTTTTCTTGATGATGAAGCTTTTCCATCAATAACCATAAGAGCAAGATTCTCATCTTCTTCATCTTCACTATCAGTATCATCCCAGCTTCTTCCCTTTGCCAGGTAAGCCCTTTCAGAGTTACTCTTCTAATTTGAATCATAAGAGTTCTTCCTTACTTGCTTTGGCTTCCTGCATTCTGTGGCAAAGTGTCCCAACTCATTGCTGTTATAGCATCTAATGGTGCTCCGATCAACCATCCCTATTTTGTATCCACCACTACTGGTGTTAGAGGATGAAGATCCACCTGTCTGGAATCTGTTGTAGTTGGACTTGTACTTGAACTTGGGATTTCTCTTGAATCTGACATTGGAGAATCTCTTGACAATCTGGGCCATTGACTCATCTTCCAATTGCTCCAGCTCTTCCAAGGAATAAAAATCATCACTGGATTGATTTGTAGTAGGAGGATCATATTCTGCTACTAACACATTTTCCTCAGCCTTGGAAAACTATACCATTCTCTCCGACTGTTGAGATTGTTGTTGTTGACATTCAGCTACAAGAGCAGTAGATGTGCTGACCATTCTATCTTTCCCGTAGACTTCCTTCTGCTGAATCTGCTCCAACTCATAGGTTTTTAACACACTATAGAGTCTATCCGAAGAAATCTCACTCAGATCTCTAGCTTCTCTTATGGCAGTGATTCTATGCTCAAGATGAGTCGGCAGTGTTAAAAGGAACTTTTTGTTGACCTCCCTGATTTAATAATATTTTCCATTTATGTTCAGGTTGTTGATCAATGCATTGTACCTCTCAAACACTTCAGTAATTCCTTCTCCTGGATTGGATTTAAAATGTTCATACTCAGAGGTTAGGATCTCCAACTTGTTCTCCCTAACTTTCTCTGTACCTTCATTAATCACCTCAATAGTTTCCCAGATGTGTTTGGAATTTTTACAGTTCATCATAGTCTGTTCATCAAGGGATCGAGGGAATCAACTAAAATTAACTTAAGGCTGGCATCCAAGGAGGCTTCTTCTTTTTCAACAGGAGAAAAATCCTCAGGCTCTTTTGTATAGGTTCTAGCTTTGGTAATCACAACATCATCTACTATCACCTCTCGTTCAATAACCATCGGAGTTTTTGGACCCTTCTTTAACAAGTTCAGATATTTGGGATTTGCAACTTGTAAAAACAAGAGCATCTTCTTCTTCCACATGATATAATTTTCTTTATCAAATAGTGGAATTTTAACGTTTCCAATTTTTTGTGAAGTCATTATGAATTTTTGAATAAATAAAATTCAAGGAGTTGAAAAATCACAAAAGTCTAGGATCTTGATTTGTTCGGTAATCAGAAGGCTCTTATACCAATTGTTAGGTCCCAATGTGTTTGTAGAAGGGGGGTTGAATACAAACAATACCAAATAATCGAATTTAGTGCAGAATAAAAAATTGAACCAAAATTAAAGTTAAATAAAAATATTATTAAACTTGAAAGGTGTTACAACAACGGTATCGATTACAAGGGATTAATCTCAAATTAATTATCACAAATCTAGAATAAATTCGACATGAACTTTTTCTATTTTTGCAATAAAAAGATTCAAATGCTAAACGCAATTTGAGATTAAGTTCTAGGGATTTTGATCCGCTAGATAGCTACACAAGAACAAGAGAATGATTTCTAGTTGTTTGGATTTAACTTGGAAATTAGAAATTGTGATCTTGAATTTAGTAGATGAAAATGAAATATTATGCTTCTTCTTTTTCTGCTGTGTTTTTGGTTTGTTGAGAATGGATAAAAATAAATGTCTTCTGCTTCTGTTATTTTATATTTCATTCAATAGAATTGAATTGAACTGGAATGACAATCCCATAGCTGATAGGACTTTCGGTAAGACAATCCAATTATACTGGAAAGACTTTCGGCAAGACTGTCCTCTGAACTAGCATGACAATCAAACTGAACTAGCAAGACTATCTCCTTCCAGTAGAACTTTCGGTATGACTATTGAAATGGCCTGGCATGACAATCGGTATGACAATCCAGATTGTCATGCCAGTTCAATTTCAATAGTCTTACTGAATTAAACTGATTTGAATTCAATTTAAATTTAAACTGAAAAATCTTAATATTAATTCAGAATTAATTAATCAATTAATTTAATTAATCAATAAATTAATCTTTGCAGATATAATTTATTTTCTTAATTAAATTATATGACTTAATTAATTAATAGAGAATTAACAATAATCTTGAGCAACAACCACCCTTCTGAAAATCTTCTGAAAATCACTGAGAATTATGAATCAATTCCACCACTTCAATGTTGACACTCGATGTACTGTCTTGTTCATGAGTGACTAACTTCCGTGACGTTTCTTCTTGTCTTGACTTTGACAACATGATTTTCTTCAGATTAAATCCTTGTAATTCCCTGATACCCTGATGAGATCTCTGTCACTTGATTAAGTCCACAATCTTGATTTGTATCACTGAGGCTTGATCAATTTCTTGAGCTTCTTCCAGTGAAGTAATTCCTCAAGTCTGTAGATGAACATTGTTTCTGAATCCTTTGATAGATGTTACTTTATGAGATCTCTCTGATGGTAGATCCACTATTTACTTGTTACATTCTTATTTGAGTTGAGTTAAATCCTCGAATAAACAAATAGGCTATGACATATGCCTTTCATTAACTGTACAAATATTCATTTAATTTTTTTTTCGGAATTCAAGTAACTATCTTAAAAGTTAAATAAAATATGCATTTACCACAGTTATAATTATATGTATGATAAAAAGCACATGTGACAATATGGTGCAGTGGTATGAGGTTGTATAGGTGAATGAAATATCTTTAAGTTCAATTCCTACAAACCACATCTTTTATATAAATATTAAAAATAGGGTTAGTTAGACACGGGTTATTTTCTAGAGTTTTTTTTATGCATGCAATTATAATATTTTTAGTTATATTCTTATTTGTAAATGTTGTATAATGTCTAACGTATTTATTTGTGTATCATTTTCGTACAAGACATTATTAAATTACACAACATTTTCAATATAGCTCATTAAGAAATATATATATATATATTCTTGTTTGTGTTGTATAATTGTATTTAATGAATGAATATAAACAGGGTAGTCAGTGTACGTTTAAAATGAAACAAATAAACTTAATACGTAGAATGTCGTTGGTATGTTTACAAAGAAAAAGTTAAAAATTAACATATATGTTGAATATAGAGTTGACCAAAAATTTTAAATTTTATTTAAATAAACTATATAACTGGTCTATATTATTACTGATTTCTCTACTAACTTACAATTAACTTACTCAATTTAAAAAGATAAAAAATGAATAATTGAATTGAGAATTACTTGCAATCATAATATAAAATTTACACTACGGTTAATATAAAAGTTGACTTTCATGAAAAATGTTAGTTTTTGAAATTTAATGTATGTATGTTTGGAAAAATGTTAGTTTTTTTTACACTACTCTTAATAAAATAAGATTAAGTTATATGTGTGTATGTTAGCATGTGAATTATCGTATGTTACATTTCTTAGGAAATTACGATGGTTTCAATTATTTATATGTTAAATATCTGATTTATGTACATGTATAATCATTATTAATATCTAGTGAGACAATTGATTACTTAAATAACATGTATTTATAATTATTCAAAAATTAAAATTATGAAATAAATAAATTGCAATAATTTATATATGGTATTCATATTATCAGTGACAAATAATCTATATCTGTTTTTTACACGACCGAGTATCAATCATGTAACATAAAAATAAATTAAATATTGTAAGACTTATTATTAATGTTCATGATTTTTTTTCAAGAATTTGAAGGAAAAATTGTAATTATATTGTTATTTAAACTATATTTTACTTTCTTTCATTACAACTCTAATATTTCTTCATATAATAATTTAATAATATTGTATACTATTCTCCTAAAATTAAATATTTTTCAATTCAATAAAGTTTTATAAATATTATTTGAACTGGCTAATTCTTTCAAATTATTGAACAATATATTTTTTTAAATAGTATAAAATATATTGAATCAAATGCTACAATATAGTATAAATATAACTTTTATTTAAATAATTTAAAATATTAAAATAATTCAAAATATTTGTACAATATTATCTTGATCAATAAATATTGTTTATCTAAAAGAATTCTTTTTAAAATGCTAGTTTCTTTAAGTGAAAAATGAAAAATAAATCAATTTAATATATCATCGTAGTTTTTAACAAATCTCGTGAGATCTCATATCAAATTTCAAATATTTTTAAAATCGGGACAAGTTCCATAACACTATTGCGCTACTAGTGAAGTTAGTAATTTTAATACAAATAATCAATTGACTTGATCCTATTAATACCTCAAACACATCAATTTATATTAATATAAGATATCAAAAAATTTCACATTATTGGCAAGATATTCTCGTCGAACTTGTAATTTAAATTTACTAAACGTAGAATATGACAATGTTTTTCGGTTAGTCATGTAGTCAAATCACTATACCATATATGGCCTGTTGTAACGACTTTTTTCAGTGTAACCAGCTAAAGTGTGACCATAGGTGCGTTAAAATTATTTTTGGCTATCTATGATTACACATATTTTCAGTGTAATCATTGGTGTCATTTAGTGTAACCGTAGAGAAAATTAGGCATTTACTGTTACACAAAAATTGATGTTACCATTGGTCTTAAAAAGGGTGTAGCCAAAATATGAAATTTCAGACAGTCCGTATGAAAAATATAAGCGGGGAATCCAAATTTTTATAAACACAAGAGCGGGGGAATTAAATTTATTAAAATTTTACTTTTGTCCTAAAACTAACAAAACCCATCTCACACAACTCTCATATTCTCTTCTCTTAGTTCTCTCTAACTTTTCTTAAATTTCTTCTCTCTAAAAATTTTCTATCTTACTATCTATCAGGTCTCTGAATTCATCAATCGGATTCAATCGGGTCTTCATTAGGTTTTCTTGTTTCATAATGGTTTCTTAATTAATTCACTGCAATGAGGTTTTCTTGTTCTACAATCAGGTTTTTATCAGTCCATCACTCACTCTTCCTTATGGCTTCAATTGGTTCTTGTGTAAGGCCTTCAAGCTATGCTTTAACTGCTGTAATCAAGGCCTGTGCTGAGCTATCTGCTCTGGGGTTTGGTAGAGTTGTTCATTGTCATGTTTTGGCATTTGGGTATGGTTTGAATGTGTTTGTTCAGGCTAGTTTTGTTAGTTTTTACGTGAAATGTGCAAGCTGGGTTTTGCTAAGAAGGTGTTTGATGGAATACCTGAAAGAAGTGTGGTTGCTTGGAATTCGATGATTTCGGGGTACGAGCAATTTGGATATGCTACTGAGGCTGTTGCGTTGTTTTGTAGGATGAGAGATTTGGGTGTTGAGTTTAATTCCGCGACTTTTGTGAGTGTGTTATCTGTTTGTTCGCAGTTGGGGGCTATTGGTTTGGGTTGTTAGGTGCATGAATATGTAAGAAAACATGGGTTTAACTTGAATGTGGTTCTTGGTACAGCTTTGATTAATATGTATGCTAGGTGTGGAGATGTTGTTTGATTAATACACATAAGGTTGATTTGTTCTTTCATTGATTTATTTAAAAAGAGGGGTGGCAAGAAGGATAAAAAATAACATGCTCTACTGAGGAGAATCCTGTATGGAATAAAGTTGCGGTTAGGAATGCATTATCTAGGATCACTACATCTTTTGTACTTCTCTCTCATACAACCCATCTTTGTGTTTTTCTTGTCATTTCTTACATAATTTCTTCAAGCAAGTTCTGCTGTAGAATGTGCACAACAATTGTTCTCAACTTTTTCAGAGGTGCAGAACAGTTGTTCTCAGTCTAAAATCTCTTCTTCATAGAGCACGACCCTGTAAATTAGGTGGATTATGCAAGGATAATATCATTGACTTTAAACTGAATAATTGTTTAACCATATTTGATTCTCCTTTGTAGGTTTTGGGGGCAAATCTTACTCATCACCAGAACGTATATGGAATTGCAAATGTGTCAGATACTCTGCCAAGTCTTCTAATTGACACAATATCTGAAGATAAAATAGGGATGATGATGATGATGATAATGAAAGGTATGACAATAAAGAACTTTGATCCAGTAAGATATTCAGGGAGGTGGTTCGAAGTTGCTTCACTCATGCGTGGATTTGCAGGAGCAGGGCAAGAAGATTATCATTGCACACAGGTAAATACATAATAAAACTACTTTTCCACGCAGTTATCAAGAATCGTAAGTCTGTGCTTTTTCATCGCAAAGACTCTTTTTTACGATAATACGGAGCTTGGTTTATTTCACATAGGCTGTGACTTCAATTGCTACTGCATCAACATATGCTAATATAATTTGTTGCTGATTTTGTAGAGTATGACCTAAAATATTGGTACTGAAGTAAACTAGATATTTAGACCTCTTGAAGCATACTAAATGTTTAGACCTCTTTGTCAATTAATCAGAGACATAATATCATGTTTACTGCTTAGAGATAAGCCACAAGTGTATGAAACATTTGACATGTAATACTGCATAATAACAAAATGGCGGTCTTTTTCTTTATTATTCACTATAAGGAACTTTAAAAGGTAGTTTTATCTTTCTGATCAATCAGTTATTCCATCTCAGGGAGTGTATACATTTAACGAGAAAAAAGCTGCAATCCAGGTTGATACCTTTTGTGTTCATGGGGTTCAGATGGATACATCACTTGTATAAGGGGAAATGTTCAGTGTCTCTCAGACGAAGATCTGGAGAAAAATGTAACAGATCTAGAGAAGCAAGAAATGATAAAAGGGAAGTGTTATCTACGATTTTCGACATTGACGTTCATTTCTAAGGAACCTTATGATATGATTGCTACTGATTATGACAATTATGCTCTTGTCTCTGGGGCAAAAGACAAGAGTTTTATTCAGGTAATCTCCTGTTGTCTTTAGACATTCGGTATTCTCTTGAAATTTATTAAATTTTCATGACATTCAGTGGAGTAGGGTCTTTAGAATGTTTCCTAAAACACTGATTAGTGCTTTTAAAATAATATAAGCTAAAAACGGAGATCATCCCACTAAATAATCTTTGAACTTGAATCTTATATAGTTACTTACGTATATAAATGCATTGAACTTAACCTATTTAGAAACCAACCAGTTTCAGATTCTTTTTGCAAGAGAGATATGTGCCAGCATGAAGAGTGAAAGACGAGAAAAAATCTCACTTTGTATCAGACGTAAGATGCTACATCATTCGATTAAAACTCCCCGTGATGTGAAATATCCTTTTAATATAATTAAATAGGATCTTTCACATCACCAGGGTCTATAAGTTTTATCCGAATGAAGTAGTATTTTACATCTGATGTATTGTTAGATTTTTCCCCCTAATGCTCTTAGAAGATCAACCAAGGCAGTTCGACAAAAGGAGGTCTTGTTCTGACCACCGTCATGGGCTCTAGATGCCCTGGATGCAGCTGTGCAAACTTGTGGAGCTCCCGAGAGCAGCCGAAGACTACGCAACTGGAATACTTTATGCAGTTGAACTCTATTTTGGTTTGATATTGTAAATCATGATCTTGATGTGGTCTATTAGTTTTAGTTTCTAGTCACTACTAGAATTCTGTCAATAGACATTGGTCCTTAGACATCGGTTGCTCAGACGACCGATGTTAAAGTTCATTTAGACATCGGTTATTTTAAAACCGATGTTACTTATTGTTTTAGACATCGGTCCAGAAAATAACCGATGTCTATACTTATTTTTCAAAAATGAAAAACGTTAGTTAGACATCGGTTTTCTATATAATCGATGTCTTTGTTTTATAGACATCGGTTGTATTTTACAACCGTTGTCGATGGTTAACTTAAAAAAAATTAAAAAAAAATGCGGAAACTTTCCCCCCTTATTCCCCAAATATTCCCCCCCTTAACCAAAAAAAAACCCGTTTCTCCCCCCTAATTATTTTTCATGTCTCTCTCTCACTCTCACTCTCTCTGCTCTCTCTCTCACTCTCACTCTCTCTGCTCTCTCTCTCTGAGCTCACTCTCTCTGGTTCTCTTTCCCTCTCTCTTCCATCTCTCTGCTTCTCTCCCTCTCTCTCTTCCATCTCTCTCTATCTCACACACACACCATATCAGTTTATAATAAGTACATAGGTTTTAATTAAACCCCAAATTGAAGAACACCATCAGTTAATCAAAATCCATCTACGAGAAACCCGAATTTCTGAACAGGTATGTTTGTTCATTTAGGTTTGTATGTTCGATTAGGTTACATTTGTTCAATTAGGGTTTGTTCATAAATTTTAATGGGTTTTTTTCCTTTTTGAACAGGTTTTGAGATTCATTGAGCCAAATAAGGTTTGTACTCTAATTTTATATTTTTTCTTGAGTTGTTTTAAATATGCATGTATATATATTTACATAAATCTGCATTTTTTTAACATAAATTAGGTTTGTGTTCTTGTGTTTATATATTTAGGTTTGCCTAAATATATCAATTAGGTTTGTTATTTGCATGTATTTTTCTTTTTTAGTTGATATCTTCCGATTTTTGTCCGTTTAAAGTTTTAAGTAATAGTATGTTTTTAAATTCGATTTTGTCCATTTGCAGATTATCTCATCAAGTCTCGGAATTTGACAGTGCCTGCACATTTTACTTCAAGAAGGAGGTTAGAAATTCTTATTCGTTTGTTTTTTTCCTTTTTTTGTATACATTATGTAGGAAGGGATTCACCAGTAACCGATCTGTCATTATTTATGTATACATTATTTGATTTGGATTGTTGTTTATGTATCAGATTTAGTGTATCGTTCTCTTTTAATAAATGAGATGCCATATGGGTGAAAATTGTTGGTTGGTTGGATGGAAAATTGTTGGTTGATTGGATTTTACCATATGGAGTTTTCTGGTTCATGCAAAAACAGAGATGCTCAGTTTAATTATAATAGAAACAGACATCACATTGTTATTAAAACCGATGTTAAAAAACCATAAATAACATTAGTTTACACATATAAAAGCAATGTCTTAAACTCACAAAGACATCAGAAAAATAAAATATTCGATGTTAATAAAGGAATATTAGCACATGAAAACAGGGTAATAACATCGATTTAAAAATAAATACCCGATGTCTATTTATCATACTAACATCGGTTTTTTAGAAAACAACTGATGTCTATTATCAACATTGACATCGGGTACTTAGAAAATGATCGATGTCTATTATCAACATTGACATCGGGTACTTAGAAAATGATCGATGTCTAATAAGATATAGACATCGGTTTTTTATTTTTAACCGATGTTATTTTATAAATATTGATTGTGTGTTATAGTTTTAAACAGGCCTAATCGTCCTAATATTACATTTCTGAACTTGACATTAAACAATTATATAACATCAATGTGAATTAGACATCAGAAATTTTTCAGAAACGATGTGTAATATTACATAGACATCGGTTTTTAACCGATGTCTATGAGAAAATACATTTAACATCAGTCGCGAAGACATCATACATTTTTTACATAGACATCGGTTAAAAACCGATGTCTAAGGTCTTTTTTCTAGTAGTGAGTACTTGTTTTGGTATGGTTGGTGGTTGGTAGGCTTGGAACTTGTTGGTGGTTGGTGGTACTTGAATTGGTTGGTGGTATCAAGTTATTTTGCTTGCCTTGGATTGTTGGTAGTAGTTTATTTAGATTACCTTGGATATATTGTTGGCAGTAGTTATATTTTGGCTGCTTATGTATTGGATTGTCATTGTGGATTTTGGATTGAAATGGTTGTTGGTTATGTAATGGGAAGTGGTATTTTCAAACACTATATTGTCTTTTTTTTTAAATAAAGTGTTAGCATAGCCTTTTAATGTGTAGCCACTGTGATGTAAATGGTCACAATTTGATGTTAGTAATACTTTAAAAGTGTAGGTAAAGCCAACAAAAACTGTTAGTAAAGCTAAATAATGTATATTAAAAACATGTTACCATATATAAAAAGTGTTACCAATGAAAACAGAGTTTTTCAAAAAAGGGGTTTTGGTAACAACAATTTGATGTAACAAAAAAAATTACTGGTGTGACTATAAGTCTATGGTTACAATACTCAAAATGTTACTATAAATGTGAAAGTATAGGCGTATACCATCTATGGGCACAGTTTTGTTAATGTAACCTAAAAACTGAAAAGTGTAAACATAGACCCCTAAGGTAGCGGCCACATTGGTTACGAACTGTTTTTTCACAAAAGTGTAACCATAGCCCTTTTTTTTAACTTAGAGCCACACTTTTTGGCCTTGAACAACACTTTTTTTACTGTTACAATAGGCCACTTATGTTGTAGTGAATTTCGAGTATTTTTTGAACAATGGGCCAAATTCTGATTTCAAATTCAAAATAAACTAAAATTCATTGACTCATTATAATTCGAACTTATCTAAATATTTATTATCAATCTAGATTATTTATATATAGGCGATTCTATTTTCAATATTTTCTTCAAAAATTATATATGTACATTTTAATTACTTTTTATAATAAAAAATATGTTAAAAATATATGAAATATATTTTCAAACTAAAAAATAATAATAAATAAGATAATAATCCATTTATGTACTATGCCTAACTTTATATCTGGAATTCAGTTCTTTAAAATTAATTGTACAAATATTCAAGTAACTATCATTTTTTTTGCGGAATTCAAGTAGCTATCTTTAAAGTTAAATAAATTATTCATTTAGCACACTTACATATTATGTGTATGATAAAAGCACATGTGACAATATGATATAGTGATACAAGGTTGTATAGAAGAATGAAGCAACTCGAGTTAGATTCCCACAAACACAACTTTTATTTGTGCTATTATATATAGAAGAGATGTGCGCATGACCAAAGATGCACACTGAAATTTTAGGGGTTTTATATCAAAGTGGCCACCCGGCTTGTCAAAATCTATCACTTAGAACACCAATCTCCACGGCGACTCATTTAAAATATTAAACTCATATATTATATCACGCTGTTATCCTATTTTTTAAATTTGAACGGAAAACGTTAATTTTTTCAAAACTTCCGTTAGTTTATAAACAAACGTTCGAAAATGCTGAGTTGGTCCTCCACATATGTTCCACGTATTGATTACTTGGCAACTGACATAACACAGGAGAGTGAGACTTATAAACATAACCCGACTTAGCCAAATAACCCCTTATATTGGTGGCTGAATTATATTTTGGGGATAAATAAAAACCCTAATGTAAACACAACGACACTATCAAGCTCCTATATTCAAGAGATTGTGGACAATTAAAGTAACTCGTAACTATCTTTCGACAAGGTAACTATCATTCCTTTCTGTATTGTTCATTTTTTGTTGTGTATATTGTTCGATAAGGGATTTCGTTTGATCATTTTGTGTAATACTTGTTTGTTTCTTACTTATTCGTTCATAATAAGTGCATATACGATTGTAATTTCTTATATGTTGAATGCATGTGACAGTATGTTGATGAATATAGAGATACAGCTGCTAACAAGAGTTAGAGAGAAGCGAGATGAGATGAGAAACTGCAATTTGCAGCTGTGCCCCAAGATAATGAAAATACTTGATGAAAGAATCACTCAATCAAGAAAGTGGAGGGCAGCTTGGGATGGCCCGAGCAGATATCAAGTAAAGTACAACACAAGGTTTGTCACTGTTGATTTAGACAAAAGGTCATGTGATAGCATAAATTTTGACCTAACTGGGATTCCATGTCCTCATGCCTTAGAACATTACAATAATAGTTCATTACAATAGCTTGCCAAAGAACATTGCAATCATTTCATCAAGGTAAATACTTTATTCTACTGGTTGTCATTTCCCTACCAACACAGATTGTAAGAATAATAACAATTAAACATGCTATAACAGTACATAAATTAGTCTTCTGAGCTTGTTTTTGCTTCTTGATCAACTTTATTTTCTTCTTTTTTTTACTCAATTTCTCCTCAACTTTCAACAGTTTCTCCTCCACCTTTGATATTTTCTCCTCAAGACTATGATTCCTCTGGTTCAGTTCAACAATAATATTTTTGGCTCTACCACACAACTCCTCATCCATCCACAAGAAAAAATTACAACCTCTGTCCTCCTGAAAGTAAAATACAAAATCGATTAAATTTGATTCTACATAATTACAAATGAAAACAACTCAAATATTTACCTTTCTTTTCAAACAACTCCGGAAACGCCTTCCAGGATTTTTCGAAGTCCATGACGTACACAATCGAGTATTAATACCGCAATAACAAAAAATCAAGTTCTGATCAGATTTAATAGATGATGAATTCGACATAGCGGACATGTGGTTTATGGACAAAGATTATGATAGTTCTAGATCTAATTACAAAGATATGTAGAGAATAAAGAGAAATTGATATGTTGAATATGAAACCCTAATATATATATATATGTGTGTATGATATCTGTAAAAGGGGTTCAAACGGGAGGGAGGGTCAAAGCGGGTCAAAATAGCCGTTACTGTGTGGACTTGCCATGTCAGCTGACACCTAAGCCTCACCGTTAATTTTTTTTAATAAGATAACGGCGTGATATAATATATGAGTTTAATGTTTTAAATAAATGGCCGTGGGGATTGGTGTTCTAAGTGATAGATTTTGACAAGTTGGGTGGCCACTTTGATATAAAACCCGAAATTTTAGTAGAAGTAGGCTGAGTTGAGATTTGAGAGGCTTTCTTTGGACCATTATCTGCAGGCTCCATCCTGTTACAACGATACCAGGGGACCGTTTGGATTGTTGATATAAATGAGAAATGAAAATAATATAAAATTAAATTCCGATTTTCGCTAACCTAACTTATTATTTTATCATGAATCATACTTTTATTATTAAAATAATCTGTGGTTTGTGATAATATACCGCACACCTGATAGTTCGGTATGATAAACAACCTTCAGATTTTGTAAGTTTGGTAGAAGTACAATTTATCAATAATAGTTCATATATCTAAGTCAGAGCAACTCCAATTTAATATTATAACACTATAATATTAGCATTTGATATAATTTTTATCCAAATTGGCCATAATTCATAATATTTACTATACTTTTTTTTGTTGAAAAAACAAATTTATTTTCATAATATTTCATTTATATCCAAACAAAGTGTTTCCTTTTGAATAAATATCTCATATCTATATTTATACATTTAGTGTAAAATAAAATATAAATGGATTGAAACTAATTTTGTAAATGATATAATTTTGACTATAGAATATAAGCAGCCAGTTATGAGACCTTTTGAGATATATCTAATAACAAATTCGTGCGGATTTGACCCACAACGGATAGTATCATCCTAATACGGAGTTAAAAACATATCAAAACTTGAGTGTGGTTTATCAAAAGGTTTTAAATTCAATTTGTTTTCTTTCTTGAGCATACAATGCATGCATATATTTTATTGTTATCAGACAAAATCTTTATATTAATCATGACATTAATTCTCCCTTTACTTTGATACCACATGATCATATTAATACTTTTAGTAATACTCTAATTGTATATTGATTCATCTTCACTTTGTGAAAAAAGGTGCATCCAGCTAAAAGCAATGAATTACAACCTCTACTTTTTGTTTTCATTAGTGCATAATATGGTTATAATGTTTCTCGCGCCCATAGTTAAATGTTGATTAGATGGATTATGTTAGAATATAAGATCTTGAAAAAGGTCATTCTCTGACATCTTGAGGTTTTAGAGTAACTGGTTCCTTAACAGATTATGCTAATCCTTTTTTTAGTTGCATGTGTGTCAATATGCTCGACCAACCATGTTCCATTAGGGCCATAATTTGGTGGCGGTCGACGGCTTGGTAATTAGATTATACCTAAGTAACTTTTTTTTGTCAGAATTAACCGAGTTATGATTAAGCAAGTAATTTGTTTTTTTGTCAGCCTTAATAATGTCTTCCCTAGGCCTAGTTATGATTAAGGAACAAGTTCATCTAAAATTCCAAGATGGTAAACATAACCGCTTTTAAAGTTTGAATGCCCTGTACGAATTTTTGAAATGACGCCTCTATTGTTGAAAATCGTAAAGGTATAATTTACATGCATTTAAATCACTATGCAATAATGCAAACAAACAAATGATATTAATATTCACCATGATCAAATGCATTTACATGTATAAATGCATAAATTCATTTTGTATACAACATTTGCATAGTTTTGTACCCTAAACATTCGTCTTGGTCGTTTTACCCAAAAGTCGGTCCTGGTAACGGACGACGTCTTACGTCTTACGTGATCTTATATCACTTAACATGCACCTTTTTGGAATATCAAAGTGTTATCCTGCCTTTAATAAAAATTGTACTTGAAATTAGTAATTTTATTTTAAACTAGCATTAAAAAACGAATTCATACTTACATTAGGTTGCCATTAATCGAATTAAATTCAAATTCGACCTTTATCTGATAAATAATTTTAATTTTACAAAAAATATTAACAACTCCCGAGATCATACACTAAATGTTTTGTTAGCGAGACTAATGTTAACAGACGGGAGTAAACATTCAGTCGTTAGTATAGTGATATATCCCTCACTTCTTTTATGAAATGTCTAGTTTCGAAAATTGTCAAAGACGAGGAAGGTGTGAGGGTAACTTTTAAAAATAATACTGACACAGATTTTAGATCTATCTGTTTGGGCTCAACTTATCTCAAAGCAAACTAGGTCCAAACTAAATGGGCCGCCTACAGTGTGGATAGAGCCGGAGATACAACCCAAGGAAACTTGTTTACACATTTTAGAGTTAGGGCTGCGCAAGCATTTGAGTTAAAATTAATTTTTAATCGATAACATTATTTCTCAACATCGGATTTTCGGTTAATATAAGTGTTCTAAAAATCGGTATAGGCGGTCGCCTAAGCGGCGCCTAGGCGCTAGGTGATGATAACACGTCCCGACTCGGACCTGGGCGATAATTTAGGCGTTTTTTCAAAAAATTGGGTAAAAATCGGGATTAGGCGGGCTAGTCGGTCAAAAATCGGTCCTAGGCGGTCTAGGCGGAAAATAATTAAAAAAATATTTTTTTTACGTTTTTATAATTTTAATTCATTAATTTCATAATTTCACACAATATCATGTCAATTTCAAATATAAAGTATTAGTAAAAAGTAACAAGTAATCTAATATATTTATTTTCTCACTTCAAATATAAAAATAACATATTATAATTAATTTAAAAGTGTGAATTAAAATATAGTTAATATTGTAAAAACAATAATTAGTACATAACGCATCTCAAATGTGTAGATATTGTTTAATATCATTCTAATTTCTTTTTTCAAACAAATATTTGACATATTGATCATTATATAATTATAAAAATTAAAAATGATATTTATATTCTTCCGATTAATGTTCCGATTAATCGGTCCGATTAATCTCCGACTTGCCGATTAATCTCTCAAAGGTACCCTCACCGCCTTGGCACGCCTAGAGATTTCTGGAATACTGGTTAATATTAATGTCCCAAGGGTAAAATGGTGCGGGTGATGATGAAAAATATTCATTTCTTGAGTGAATTATTCGAAAATACCCATTTTCAAAATATATAGCTGAAAATACCATTTAATTACACAATTTTTAATTGAGTAAGTGTAATACATATTGAGAATTGGGTATGTCGAAAAATTACTATAGATACGTTTTTTCATTTTAGGTATTACAAAAAAAAACTGGACACCCAATTTGATAAATGTGTATTTTAGGTATTTGTATCATGTACGATTCACGTCATTATACTCGATAAATGGGACATGGGAAGACCTACTAGAAAAATATTAGAAGGAAAATATGTAATCCCAAAACGAACATGTACTTGAGTTAGGATGGATCTAAAAACTTTTACTTAAAGACTATTGAGCTGTCTGGAAGATTTGTGGGTCTAATAAGAAAAATATTTAAAGGTCTCTTAAAGTGAATTTTTATTATAAAAATCCAATCGCAATGTTAGCGTAGAGAAGAATGTTTGTGTATAAAATTGGATTTTTCTAGTGTGTATTCATGAGCATGTTAAGAGTTGGTACTTGATGAGGTATCACAAAATAGTGGTGGAGCGCTCATTAATAATGATAGACCCGTGTATGTACAAAAATCTCCACTAATAAAACTTTTACAATTCATTAATTACACTTTTTTAGAATGTGCTCATGAGCATACACTAGACAAACCGTATAAAATTTAGTACAAATAGTTCTTACCTAATATTCCGATATCAAGAAACAATATTTGAACCTCTTTAATAAAAACAAGACTATTACTTTTGAAAACTAGTTCTATAACTATTTTTTTAGTTGGGATTGAAAAAAAAAATACCAAATAATATATATATATATATATATATATATAACACAATAAAATCAATAACATATAAGGTTAATATCTTTTACATAAGAAATGTGAAAGTTAAACAACTTCTAAATTAAATTAAGTATCAAGACTATGTGCCTATTTGACAAATCTTATAAGCCAGCTTATTGGCTTATAAGTCCGTAAAAATTTATTGATGAGTGTTTGTCAACCCAATTTATAAGTTGAATTTACAATTTATAAGCTGATAAGTTAAATATTAATTTTAAAAATATATATTTTTAAATATTAATCTAACTTAAAATATAAGAATTAAAATAATTATATTTAAAAATTATTTATTTTAGTTCATTTAAAAAAAATCTGACTTCAATTAAATTATCCAAACACTTGTATAAGTTATAAGCATTTATCAAATTATCACTTATTAATTACTTATCCGATTTAAGTTATAAATTATTTATTTTAAAATTTCCAAACGGGCACCGTATCTATCTATTCAAACATACAAATATATAATACATAAAAATATATAATACATAAATTTTATATGGTACAGCCAGAAGTAAGTGGGTCCAGTGCGCCATGCTTCTCATATTTTAATTTTTATTAGGCCATTTTTATGATTTTTAAAAAAACTATTGAGGAAAAGAAGTCAAAATTTATTTACGGAACACAGGTCGGGTGAAAAACCAAAATACCCATCATTTGGGGAAATTTGTCTAAAATGCTGACTGGCGGGGAGTTTCGTCCTAAATACCCACTGAATACGCATTACTGACATGCAGATTCTATTTTTTTTTAATTTGTAAAGAGCACGCATGTACAGAATGCGTGTTCCTTTTTTGAATTTTAGCGAATACGCATCTTGAAGATGCGTATTCTTACTAATTTCAAAAAAAACACGCATTCTTGTAATACGTGTTCTTTACAATTTTTAAAAAGTCTAAATACGCATGTGTGTAATGCGTAATATGTGGGTATTTAGGCTGAAATTAGTGCATACGGATATTTTGGACACTGCAAGCTGAAAACTGGTGTATTTTGGGCATTCTTTTCACATATGTGACCGTGTCTTTACCGGATCTTCGTGGGTGCCGCAGTAAAAAAAACCCCCGGAAAAAAACGGGAAAAAACAGTGGAAAACAGTGGAATTTCAAAATTTCCAACAAAGTGGGTGAGGCCAACCTAGCACTCTGACACGGCCGAGTAAGGCAGCAGGTGACAGATAAACGACAACTGTTTGCTTGGGAATTTCAATAACGTGGGCATGTATTTACACTATAATAATCATACATCTTGCGGCCTTGCAAACATTCATTAATCCTTTTACCGGTTGTAATAATCGAAATCGGGTATAATTTGGTTCAATTACTCTTCAATAATTTTAATTTTTAAATAAATAAATAAATAATACTATATATTTGTTAATCTACTAAATTATTAAATTACTAGATTTATTCTATTTATTCTACTAAATTTCGACTACAACTTATCCTATTATTCAAAAGTAAATAAATAGTGTTATATAACTGTTAAACTACTAAATTCTTAACTCTATACTATACGATTACGATACTATAATAACCAGAATGAGATATAATTTGGTTAAACGGTTATCCCCTAATTTTGATTATTAAATAAAGAAAGAAATAGTATTATATATCCGTTAAACTACTAAATTGTTAAACTACTAGATATATTCTACTTACTCTACTATACTTCGACCACAACTTATCTTATTATTAAAAAATAAATAAATAGTATTATATAACCATTAAACTACTAGACATAGTTTTCCTATTCTAGTAAATTATGATCACATGTTATCTTAATTTTTTTATAAATTTATAATTTTTATATAATTATATAAATATATTAAAATTATAATATAATATAATAAATAAAAATTTGAAATATTAGCATAGCCCGTGCATCGCACGAAATTTAATCTAGTATGATTAAAACTTAAAAATTATCCTGCTTTTCTTGAATTCCCAAACCTAGAATGATGATGTCTTGCCTCTATTATCTGTGAAATTGAGGTGAAATTAGGTTGTTTAAAATTATCGACATCAATGTGAAGTTGCAAGTCTAGTCACACACCACTCTTGTTCTCCAACTTAAACACACACAAATGAGAACCTAATTTTTTTGTCTTTTAACAAATCATTTCACCTCCAACTTCCTGAACAAATAAATTGTATTTACCATATATATATATGTAAAATATATATTTTATATATATATATGTAAAAAAATATACATATATTTTTTTGTATTGGACACGTTTGCCAATGCACACTTTTGTTTGTTAATATCTTTAAATTCGTATTAGTATTAAATATAAAAATTTCACTGTATTAAAGTACTGATAAATACGAATCCAACGAGATCACTCATGACTATGTTTGATATTATAGATTAGACATAAATTAATAGTCAATCGCTTAACGTGAACAATACCGAAAGTCAATATAAGAAAAACAAAATGGGATAGAGGGAGTATTTGATAAAAAATAGATCTACTAAATAGTTTCTTTTAGTTTCATCACAAGGACTATGAAAAGTGAAAATTTTCATAAACTGATTTTTATTTTAAATATATTTATCTACCGAAGTTGAAAAATCATTGTGTTACAATCTTAATCATTTCTCAAGAACTAAGAAGTGAAGTAATTTCTAGCTCAAAATATCTAAAATAAAATTTGACTTCATAATTTAAACTGAGACAACAATTGCTGTACGCTACATCAATATATTTTAATCTCTGTACAGTTGTTAGCTGCCTGTCCCCTTCGTAATGTTTACCACTCCATCAGTGCCACATCGTTTTTTACGTTACTTTTCGGCACATTTTTTAATGCTTGTTTAAAATATACTTTCATAATAATTTTTTTTTAAAAAAAAATTCTGAAAAAAAATTTCATGTTTAAACTTTTATTCATATTTTTTAAAAAAAAACATTATAAAACTATAATTTATTGAAAACTCGAAATACGTGCAAACATTGTACATAAACAACTCACGGACGGAGGGAGTAGTATAACTTTTTTCCTACTCAACCGAGTCTTTTGTATTTTTGCAAATAAATTCTGGCCGTGTAAATAATATTATTATATATATTCCGGTAACATCAATTTATTTTATTAATTATATTTATTTCTAAAAGAACACACACATGTTCAATTTCGAACCATTCATTAACATGTGGCAATAATCATTTTCTAAAAATTTCTTATATTATTTCTAGGTTACTAGTGGACTTTGACCTATAAATTTAATAGATGCTAGAGCGAACAAGTTAAAATAACTCAGTTGTGGTATAGCATAAATTATTATGTCGACGAGTATGAAATGTTTTGATAAGCTTGACTTAAAACTGATTAGGTAGTCGATAATGATGAATCATATTATTTTTTAGGAATCAACCTATGCGAGAACTACAGGAGTAATATGACAGGTTTCAAAGATTAAATAAAAAGGCTGCGTTTTTGTCGCATCTCTACATATAATCTTCTCAGATTTGTTCGACAGCTCGAAGTGTTTGTAATGGAGTATATGACAACGTGTTTTCAATTTAAAAATTACTTTTCGTAAGACATTTTTATATACACGAACACCACCGTATGAAATTATACGAATAATCAATATTTAAGTACGAAAATTTAATACATAAATATGAAAAAATAAATATAAATAGTGTCGGAATTTTAATATAGATACCCGTCTCAAAACTTTTGTCAGTGACTTGCTTTAACTTCATAATAGTAAATAATAGAGTTGCAGCCCTATTTTACACTAATTCTAATTTTTTTTAAAGTTTGACCATTTTGATAATTATGATAACTCGTCTAAAACCCCGGCAATGCACGGATTATTTTTAATATATAATATTTTTAAATTTAATTTGAAGTAAAAATTTTAAGTTATAAAACTTATTTATTTGAAATTTTATTAATATGATTTGATAATACTTATTAATATACAAATAGGTGTATAAATTAGTGAAATTACAGTTTTAAAAAATAATGTTATGATTGAAATTTATATTTTTATTGATATTTATAGGTACACATAGGTATATAAATTAGTGATATTACAGTTTTAAAAAATAATGTAAAGATTGAAATTTTAATTTTTATTGATATTTATAGGTGTGTTTACGAAAAATTATTATATTTAATTAAAAAATAAATTTTAGCTGTGATCAATAGTATACTAATTTTCATTAGTCTGTTAATCGACTAATTCCATCTAACTATATTCAGATTTATGTTAGTCTAATATGTTTAAATTCGAACCAATGATAAAATTTTATGTGTTAATGGCAAAAAAATTATATTAGTTTGCGGCCCGTTATATCAACCAAATCCAACTAATTATACTTACTATTTTGTTTAATTTTATTTTAGCATGGGGTGATTATTATTTTATTTTAGACCAAATGGATAATATTTATTATTTTGTTTTAGTTTGATGACATTATATCGACTCCACGAATTTCTTTTCAATTTTTTATTTTGTTATAGTCTGGTTCAATAATATAATATTTTTAGCGGGATCAATAATATGTATTATTTTATTTTAGCTCGATTATTCAAATCTAACTAAGTATATGTAGTTTTTTTAATTTTTTATTTAAAATTGTATCAATAATATAATGTTGTTTAGCCCGACCGGGTGAATTATATATATATATATATATATATATATATTTAACGAAAACCATTACACATATTATAATTATGTCATCTATATTTATCTCTTTATGAAAGTATTTTATTTTAAATATTACTATAATTACGGTGACTAGACCAACTACCAACCAAATTTTCATTGTTTCGTATTTAATATAATAGTATAGATAGATTACGGGTATAATACCTAACAAATATGTTATTTATTCTTACAAATTTAGTACTTAGAGGTAAAAAGTTAACACATGAGGCACTCTTTTAAGAGTAGAAAGAAAAAAGTGATTACATTTTTTTTAAGATTTGAAAATTTGATCATTTTTTTTAAAATCTTAAGAAAAAACATAATTTTACTAGTTACTATTATTTTTAGTATATTTTACAATGTGTGCTAGATGTACAAATTTTGTGTCATCGGTGATGTGACAATTTGGGAGGATGTTATTGATGAAATTTATTTGAATATTATCAACTAACTTGGATAAATGTTATAAAACTCGGGAGTACTCGGACGAGTACTCGGATCCAGACCTATTTCCGATTCAAATTTTGGTATACTCGGTTATAACTCGGTTTTTTACATGACTCGGGTCAAACTCGAGAAAAACTCGGATTACTCGGAAAAAACTCGATTTTGGAGGTAAAAATTTGAAAAAATGAGTAATTTTTCAAAAAAAAAAACTCATAAGTTGGCATTAGTTTCTAACAAAGAAATATAACTTTTAAGTATTTTTAATGCTAAAATAATTGTAAAAGGCTAGCCAAAATAAAAAATAATAATTGATTTATTACATATCATTTATAAAATATTATAAGTTAAATTCAGACTAAATTAAGTTACTGGTCGTTTGAAATTTTGGATTTTTATATTGAGTACTCTTTTGAGATATTCGAAAATATAATAATTATTTTTTATATCATTTATTTATAAAATACTTTAAGTTAAATAAATATTAAATTAAAAAAAAATAATTTATTTTATCCGAGTTTTTAACCGAGTACTATTTTCGAGTACTCCCCAAATACTCATTATTCCATAACTTCACCGAGTTGAACGGAATACCGATTTTTACAACACCAATTTGGATATATTACGTTTAGGATTATTCTTGTTATTCACCGATACAATTGAATTACGTAACAAAAGGACATAAAATCAATCACTCTCACATAATGCAGCTGCATTATGTCCCATGAACATGCATGTGTAATACACAACACATATATTTCGTATATAAATATACAGCTCTTGTTTCCTTCATTCCTCCATAAATTGCGGGGTAGATACAAAACTTAAAATCTCACTTTCTACCTCTAAACAGTCTCCCTTTTATATTTCAGTCTAAAATATCACTTTTGAGTTTAACTTCTGTTTGATCAAGACTTATTTCTGGGTTTTTCTCACATTTTAAGGTACGATCTGGGCTCAACATTTTATTGTTTTAGCAGCAATTTTGTATTCTGGGCTGTTAATTTTATTGCATTTTCTTGAAGCAAGTTGATTTTCTTGAAAAAGAAATTAAAGTGAAGCTAGTTGATGGCCTAAAAATAGATATCTATGATTGATTGATCCAATTGCTAATTGCTCTCTAAGATGACCTTAATAGTGGATTATCAGTTTGGAGAAATTTAGTACTTAAGATCGAAACTATTGACATTAGGCTAATTTTGGTTGAAGGTGACATTTTGATCTACTTGTTAAGGTTGTATCTTGCAAGGGTTCTGGAGATTTCAAATTAAAATCTTGTGCTTATTAGATCAATCCCTCACATTCTGCGATTTTGGACACTTTGGGCAGTACATCTTAGCGGAACAAGAACATAACACTTGATGTGCATATAACAATTCTCATTTGCATTCAATCTAAGTATCAACAAGTTTTTATTAGTTACTGCAATTTGCAAGTATTAAGTATTAGAACATGTTGAACTGCAGGTACATAGGTGCACCATGGAAGAGAATAGGAACCTGAGTTTTGAAACAAAGGATTCCCCTGATCCACTTCCACCAAAGGATTCCCCTGATCCACTTCCACCACTCATTGAATATTTGTCTACTCATGAATTGGAATGCTTTGATAGTTTGGACAAAGACACTGACTTGGACACAGTCTTTCCTTCTCTCGTTGTAAGTCAATATGTCATTCTTCGAGATTTTTGTTGTTCTTAATTGATACTGTGAATCACATGCTTTTTGATTTATTGGCATACTTAAATTAGATATTAATGTAGATTGCCATATTTTTCTTTCACAGATGCATCAGGTTTATTCCCTACATGTTTTATAATTATGCTGTCATAAAAACTTTCAACTCTGTACTGATAATGATGCAAGATAGTTATTACTTTCTCAATCTTCATGCTTTAATTGAATGATGCATTTCATACTTATAAGTTATTACCAACAAGAAGACTGACAAGCAACAATCACTTTGCTCTTGTTTAGCTGCTGATCCTGTTCTGTTTCTTTTGTAATGGTAGTTCAAATTTTATTGGAACTTAATTACTTTAATGTTTCATAATTTTGTGCTCTCTAAGGTCTGTCATAGACTCATATTAGACTTCTGCAATAGGAAACATCACATTGCTAAAACATAAATATTCCTGGGAAAAGAATATTTTGGTGTTGCAGTCTTTTTTTCCTTCAGTTTTCTGTATGTGTCCTGATCTCTATATCAATCTTATCTTAAATCCTTAACTGCTTCGACAATAAACTTGTTTGATTAGGGTCATGCATGTGATCTTTGAACACTAGTGAGTTAAGTTGATCGAGATTAAGTAGCTACGAGGACAGGGTTTTTTTGTCAAGTTTAAAGGATTTGAAGTGATAAAAGTATAAAACCAATTTATGAATTCATAATGTTGGAATCTTTGTAAGAAACTTCTTTAATGTCTTTAAACTTCAACTTTTTGTTATGTTTTTTAGTCATATACTGTCTATGTAAACATATATACCAAGATAGCTGTTACTTTAAGCTCTGCAGTACCACGGACGTATTTGCTATTGAACATTTAATTGACTCTGGAGTTTATAGTCCAAAACTATATTGTTTCGAAAAGTCTTTCCTAGTAAATATTTTGCTAAACCTATGTTTATTTGTTACTTCTTGTAGTGTAAATTTCATTTACCGGCAGTCTCACTACTTAGTAATGTTGTTGTAGATGTTAGATTATTAATCTTCTATCTTTTAGACTGGCTATAGCAACTATGTGGATAATGTAATACAGTTATTATTAACTTTTAACCAGCAAAGGATCGTTGTATTTTAAATAATTTATTTATGTTTAATGCACTAGGAAACCAAGATAGATCCAGCTGAGATCCAAAACTGTGATTTTGAGTCCCACCAGAGAACACGATCCATTTCCATCAGCATGCCGCCTTCTCCTACAGAAGACCACATGGAGGGGAAGAAAAGAGTTCTCTTTAGGGATGATTGTGAATTAATTTCCAGCAGCGGTGTTTCACATTCTCCACTTTCTACTGATATTCCAAAGATCAAACAGCCAATCTTTTGTTCACAGCCGATACCAAAAGGCTCTGCGTTAAATGATGCAGTTGTAAGTGGAAAAACTCCTGACCGCCCCCTCAGAAACCCCATGAGAAAGACTCTTACAGATAAAAGATACAATTCTTTTAAAACATTTTCTGGAAAGTTAGATAGACAATTATCAAATTTGCGTGGAAAGGTAAATGAGACAGGAACAACACTTAAAAAAACTACTGAAATGGAGAATGTACCTGTGCACCGATATTTTGATGCTTTGGAAGGACCGGAGTTGGATACTCTTAGGGTATGTTCTGATGACCTTTTTTTACAAGTTCTTCATGTTCTCAATGTATTTGTGACAATTTGCATGTCAAGATTTAGCTTCTATTTGTCAAACTAAAAACCTTTATACACAGATCAAAAAGTAAAGTTTCATTTGTATGGAATTGTTACCTTTTACTAATTTGTGTGCATTCAAGCGTCATTTACACAATTATAGACATATTTGTCAAATAGTGTGCCTTTGCACGCCAGAAAATTGAAATTCATGTAGTTCTGGCTTTAGTTGAAATACTAATATGTTGTTCAATTATATGTACTGTCATCAAACTTACAGCCTTCAGAGGAAATACTGCTTCCAGACAATAAACTGTGGCCATTTCTTCTTCGTTACCCTATCTCTTCATTTGGTTTATGCCTTGGTGTCAGCAGCCAAGCCATAATGTGGAAAAATTTAGCCACAAGTACTACAATGGGATTTCTCCATATTAGCACGAAAGTAAACATTATTCTATGGTTCTTATCCGTTGTTCTTTTTAGCGTGGTCGCTTTCACCTACATTCTGAAGATTGTATTCTACTTTGAGGCTGTTCGTCGTGAGTACTATCATCCAATACGTGTCAACTTCTTCTTTGCTCCGTGGATAGCCTTATTGTTCTTAGCTCTAGGAGTTCCACCTTCTTTGACAAAAGACCTACATCAGGCTTTATGGTATGTCCTCATGACGCCTATCTTAATCCTTGAGCTGAAGATATACGGGCAGTGGATGTCAGGAGGACAGAGAAGACTTTCAAAGGTGGCAAATCCATCAAACCATCTTTCTGTTGTAGGGAATTTTGTAGGGGCACTACTGGGTGCAACACTGGGGTTGAAAGAAGGACCGATTTTCTTTTTTGCCGTTGGACTGGCTCACTACACAGTCCTGTTTGTTACACTGTACCAGAGGCTTCCAACAAATGAAACGCTGCCAAAGGAACTCCATCCGGTGTTCTTTCTTTTTGTTGCTGCACCTAGCGTTGCTTCAATGGCATGGGCAAGAATACAAGGATCATTCGATTTTGGGTCAAGGATTGCTTATTTCATCGCTCTGTTCCTTTATTTCTCACTGGTTAGTTCTTTTGCATAAATAAGCCACAAATCTTTATTCATATACCTACATTTCATTATTTCAATTCTCAGTAACACAGACTGTTGCTTCTAAACGTTTCCTATTATTTTTAGGTTTAGTATGAATGACATTCAGTTTAGTAATTAATAAATTTACTTTTAGTGTTGTTTGTACAAAAAGTTGTGATACTAATCCTAGAAGGATGCTCAAAAAAATATGGAAACTCATCAAGTTGGTTGCGGTTCTGTTTCACTTGTTCAGTTCAAATATTTGTTGGCTAATAGTCCATCCCTTTTTTTTTGTTCTGCAGGCTGTTCGAGTTAATTTCTTCCGAGGATTCAGGTATTTTCCCCAATATAAATTCTGTATTTGGTATTTAAGATTCCTTCAAAATATAACTGTCTGAGGTTTTGAGGTTTATATCCTCGTCATTTATAGGTTTTCATTGGCTTGGTGGGCCTACACTTTCCCAATGACCGGTGCTGCCATTGCAACCCTTAGGTACTCACTTGAAGTCTCAAATGTTATAACCAAGTCACTGTCGATCATACTTTGTGTCGTTGCAACATTCACAGTGACAGCCCTGCTCGTGACAACAATTTTCCATGCTTTTGTGCGTAAAGACCTTTTCCCGAATGACATTGCCATTGCCATAAGTGACAAAAGGCCAAACTCTGTCCGAAAATGGTACCATCGAAGAAATGGTAGCACAGATATGAAAGAAACCGAAAACTACCTCAAGTTTACAGACTCAAATGGCAAAGATATTGAGGCCTGTCTAAAATCTTCAGGTTCAGGCGCCAATGAAGAAAATACCCATGTTTCAGCTTTCTAGAACAATATCTCACTGCATTACAGTACATGAGAAATTAACTGTCTTAATCTTCACATCTGCGAGAGAGAAACTCGTTGTTGAACCATCTTCACTTCTTGGACAAAAGAGGATAGAAGGTTGTGCTTGACGGGATGCTTAAGTGTCTATCTGTATCAGCTGTCATGAGTTCAACCCCCGGAAATCTCCTAATTTATTATATATATGTTTGAATAAGGCAAGGCTGGTGCATTGGGACTTCTCCCCTATGTGAACGCCTTCTGCAGTGTGCACGGCCTAAGAGGAACTCGGTATACAGTTCTTGAAGTTCCGATGACATTGTTGTGCACATCATATAGAATGTGAAAAGTTGTTTGCTAGAAATCTTCGAGAGGCAAGTGTTATTTCTAGTTATTTCAGAAACCGCTACGTTTTAAATATGTACTTCTACTACAGTATAGTTCCGAATTTAAAGATCAAGCTATTGAACAAATACAAGATTAGACTTGTTCATTTGAACACTTCTCTGAAATATTATGTTTGAGCAATGTTACTACATCAAGATAGCAGACCACACAGTTACTGATATGAATGTACATGGCGTGCATTATAAAGATGGCTGATTTCTGTAGGTTGTTAGAACCTCCTTGGCGGTGAGATGATAATTCTAAAACTTTTGCCTCAAGTTTATGTATATAAGAAAAATAAGCGTTACTTTATATTGCTGATAATAAGCGCAATAAGATATGCTGCAACAATCGTCTGTTCAATCATTTGTCCAATTGAACATATGATATAAAAGATTAGCAAATCTTGTTTGAGATCATTGTAACATAGAAGGAAATGCACCTGAATATTTACTAAATTTTTTTAATATAAAGTAATTAATTTGATTTAATAATATATACACACTGCTTTTAAAATGGGTAGATGGTTTTTGATGGGTTGGGCCTGACTCTGTAGTGCCCTGTAGTGCCCAGTAGTCTGTACTTATATACTCAAGTGAGCTGTGACTTGTTGGTACATAATAATTTTCTTTAACTCGGCTGTACTATGTTTCAGTTCTATACTCAAGTAAGGTTCAAGTACAGGATTTATAAGTTGTTCTACAGTCTCTACTCTTTAATCCTCCGGTTTCTTGCTTGAATATTCATTTTCTTCTATATTTATGCAAACAAGCAAGGTTCAAGTAATAATACTTTAGCAAAAACAAAAAAGTAAATAATAACACATTTTCCATAGTAAGTGCAAATATTTATATGTACTCCTGTTAGACTGATTTTTTTTACTAATTAATTACACACGAACATGCATCAGTCAAATTTCTAATCTCCCGTAACGAAGTCTAAAAACTCAATCAGTGCATCAACACTTGGTTGAATAATTTGGATGCCCCTAGTTTCTTTATTATGGTGCCTTTATGACAGCTGTTCTGTATTAACATGAGGTTTATTTATGAAAAATGTTGGAATTCTGTAGTAATTATGTTCATGTATTAACCTTGATGCGTTGAAGTAAATTACAACTCACAATATATACATTTGTGTTAAAATCACATGTATTTGCCCATAAATAAGTTGTGAGTATAAGTTTGAAATTGTAAAATTACATTTAAGTTGGAGATGATGACTGATCAAATTTTGTTTGTAAAACATATTATAAGATTTTGGAGAATGCTATATTTAAAAAAAATAAATAAAATGTTTTTTGTGGGCCTCTTTCCAAAGTAATTAATATTCTTCTATTATTGGATGATTATGGAAGGATATCACTTGCTCTTTGCAATAGATGTCCAGTATATAGTAATATATTTTTGACCATATATTTATTTCGATCATTATAAATTATAATGAGATCAATTCAAAGTTATTTTCAAATTAAAAAACAACTTTTATCCATATATTTAGTTTGATCATTACATGTTTCTAAAATTTAGAAAGTAAAATCAATAAACAGGATATGCTCGGTA
Source organism: Apium graveolens (assembly GCF_009905375.1). Taxonomy (NCBI): domain Eukaryota; kingdom Viridiplantae; phylum Streptophyta; class Magnoliopsida; order Apiales; family Apiaceae; genus Apium; species Apium graveolens. The sequence continues at coordinate 315,603,885 of NC_133650.1, forward strand.
AATTATTTTTAAATTTAAAAATTATGTAACGTGGTTCAGTCCCACGTGAATATATTAAATTATTGGGTTAATCACTCAAGAGGATATGCGAGAAATGATTGACGATTCGAAAATGGTATTCATTCTCGTCTTCGTTACGGGAGTGAAACCAAGTGATCTACGAACATATAAAATTTTAAGGATATTTGGGAAATATCTAAAAATTATGTAATGTGGTTTAGTTCCACGTGAATATATTGAATTGTTGGGATAATCACTCAAGAGGATATGCGAGAAATGATTGACGATTCGAAAATGGTATTCATTCTCGTCTTCGTTATGGGGTGAAACCAAGTGATTTACGAACATATAAAATTTTAAGGAAATTTGGGCAATATATAATAAACTAGCATAATAACTTATGCGAGACACAGGTCATTTTCTAGAGTTTTTTATGCATCATGCAATTATAATGTTTGTAGAGCAACTCCAACAATATCATTATACAAACTCTTGAAGCAAATTTTGAAGAAATTGAGATAAAATTTCTTTTCAACAAACTCCATGTCCCCCTCTATAACATTAGGAGATTCGAATGCTTCCTCATTTTTAGGAGTGAATATCCCCTCAACTATTATTATATTATATTTTTCTTACCCGTTATTTTATATTTAATGAATAAATATAAACAGAGCAGTAAGTGTACGTTTAAAACGAAACGATTAAACTTAACCTGTAGAATGCCGTTAGTATATATTCAAATAAAAAACTACAGATTAACATATATGTTGAATACATAGTTGACCAAAATCTTGAATTTTATTTAATTAAACTATATGTAATGCTCTATATTGTTACTAAGTTCACTATTAACTTACAATTAATTTACTCAATTTAAAAAGATAAAAAATACATAACAGAAGTCAGAATGACTTGCGATTATAATATACAATAATGTAAAATTTATATTATTGTTAATATTAAAGTTGATTTTAATGAAAAATATTAGTTTTTGAAATTCAACGTATGTATGTATGAGAAAATGTTAGTTTTTTATTTACACTAATGTTAACAAAGTAAGATTAAGTTATATGTATGTGTGTGTTAGCATGTAAATTATTGTATGTTACATCTCTTAGTAAATTATGATGGTTTCAATTATTTATATGCTAAATATCTGATTTATGTACATGTATAATCATTATTAACATCTAGTGAGATAATTGATTACTTAAATAACATGCATTTATAATTATTCAGAAATTAAAATTATGTAATAAATAAATTGCTATAATTTATATATGGTATTCACATTATCATTGACAAACAATCCATATCAAATTTTTACGCAACCGGGTATTAATCATTGTTGTAACATAAAAATGAATTATATATTTTTAAAACTTATTATTGATATTCATGTTTTTTTTCAAGAATTTGAAAGAAAAATTATATTTATATCGTTATTTAAACCGTTTTTAAGTTTCTTTCATTACAACTCTAATATTTCTTCATATAATAATTTGATAACATTTTATACTATTCTTCTAAGATTAAAAATTTTCAGTTCGATAAAGTTTTATAAATATTAGTTGAACTGATTAACTCTTTCAAATTATTGAACAATATATATTCTTTCCTTAAATAATATAAAATGCATTGAATCAAATGCTACAATATAGTATTGATATAACTTTTATTTCAATAATTCAAAATATTTGTACAATATTATCTTGATCAATGAATATTGCTGATCTAAAAGAATTCTTTTTAAAAAGTTAGTTTTTTTTAAAGTGAAAAATGAAAAATAAATCGATTTAATATATCATCGTAGTTTTAACAAATCTAGTAAGATCTCATTTCAAATTTTAAATATTCTTAAAATTGGGACAAATCCCAAAAATAATAATGCGTTATCAGTGAAATTAGTAATTTTAATATAAATAATTAATTGACTTGATCCTATAAAGATCTCAAACACATTAATTTATATTAACATAAGTTATTAAAAAATTTCACATTATTGATAAGATATTCTCGCCGAACTTTTAATTTAAATTTACTAAACGTAGAATGTGACGATGTTTCGGCCGGGTCATGTAGTCAAATTTCGAGTATTTTTTGAACAATGAGCTAGTTTCTAAAATGCATTGATTCATTATAATTCGAACTTATCTAAATATGTAATACCAATATAGATTATTTATAAATAAGCGATTCTATTTTCAATATTTTTATAATAAAAGATATGTTAAAAATATATGAGATATATTTTCAAACTAAAAAATGATTAATAAATAAGATAATAATCCATTTATGTACTACGCCTAATTTTATATTTGGAATTCAATTCTTTAAAATTAACTGTACAAATATTTAACTAACTATCTTTTTTTTGCGAAATTCAAGTAAGTATCTTTAAAGTTAAATAAAATATTCATTTAGCACAATTCTGTATGATAAAAAGCACATGTGACAATATGATGTAGTGGTAAGAGGTTGTATAGTTAAATTAAATAACTTGAGTTCGATTCCCATAAACCATATCTTTTATATAAATATTAAAAATAGGGGTAATTTAGTCTTTTTAATGAGACTTTTTAATCTCATGAAATTATATATTTGTTCTTCTATTATATATAGAAGAGATTAAGGAATATTTTGTATTACAAGGGTCAGAATAATGGTAACAATTGACATTTTTTATATGGATCATTAAAGATATTATTATTATTTGAAGAGTATAAGGTCTGGGGCCTTTATTTATTATTTTAAAATTTTAGATGAGCTGATTATTTAATATGATATTGGAGTTCGGTTTAGGCAGATACTTGGTTCCAGTACTCTCACTCCCATTTATTTGATTTAATATTTGTTGTTGATATTGATATTAGTAACCGGTTATGTTCCTCATTTATTTAATATTTAATATATTTAATGTTGATATTGATATTTTTTGTCAATTCTTCCTCTGGTACTTTTAAATTTTAGTCTCACTGTGTAAAGACCTTCCTACAGTGCCACTATAAGTGACAAAAGGTCAAAAGTTGTCCGAAAATGGTACCATTGGAGATGTGGTAGAGATGATATGAAAGAAAGCGAAAATTATGTAAGTTTATAGTCTCTAATGACAAAGATATCGAGGCTTGTGTAATCTTTTGATCGTGGCGCCAACGAGAAATACACATGTTTAATAATATCTTATTACTAAGAAAAAATTAGATTGTCAAATTTTCGTATCTAGGAGAGAAAACTCGGTGTTGAAACATTTTCAGATTTTTGACAAAAGAAGATAAAAATGTTGTGCTGGCAGGGATGCTAAGTGTCTTGGGGAAATATCAAAATTTATTTATAGGTTTAGCACATAAACATTTAGTAATTAGTTCTAAAGTCCTTTTTTTCTTATTTCGTCTTGAATTTTGTATTTGATTTTTTTTGAGTATTATTAATAATGACAGTCAAATTTTTATTTACTTCAAAAACGTATACACAACAAAATATCCAAACTAGAAAAAAGACAAGCATACTTGGGGAAATATCACAAAAACATGATTTTTATAATAATGATCACAAAATAACTTATGGTATTATATAATTTTAAATTTATTGATAATTAAAAAGTTTAATTATTACTGAATTTGGCATGATACATAATTTGAAAAAACCGTCTCACTTTTTTTTCTAGGGTATCATATAAAACTTTGAGAGATGAGTTTTTATTTTTTGGGTTTTTTGGAAAAATAAAACATTAAAATTTCAATATTAAGAGGAATGGTTATATCTAGTTAGAGTGTTTTCCTTGTAAGCAATTTTTTATTTCCTTTAAAGAGCTGCTCTGTATTAATACCATTGCTTGCATAAGTAAATCAAAACTCATAATATATACATCCGGCATAAATCACATGCATTTGCGCATAAATTATTAATCAGTATTTAGTTTAATATTGTAAACGATGTTACATTTAAGTGGAGATAAGAATTATCACATATTTTTTGTTTTTTAACATGTAAAATTTTGGAATATGCTAGATTTTGTTAACAATCAAAGAATATGCTTGTCTTTTTATCAATTGTTATTTATTATGTTTGAGAGTTATTTTGTTATGACATAGAGAATCAAGGATATGATTTCTCTTTACCGTCCAATTCTTCATTAAACTACTGTGATAAGGACAAGTGTGCTTTCCGAATTTCAAATATTAGCACTTTTAATTAGTCCTGTTCACGAATCGAATATAGTCGAGGTTTTATTAAACATAACTGATTTTTTTTTTGTTTCACGAAACGAGCTGAGCCGAGCTTTCTTATCTAACAAAAATCGTGTTCGAACTCGAACTCGTTAACTAACGAGCCGAATACGAGCTTGTTCGCGAACATAAACGGGCCGAGTCGAACAGAAAAAATTCAGATCAACCGCTATTTGACTGTAAAAATAACTTATCAAATAATTTTTTTTGAAACTTTGGTTATATAACTAAAATATATATATCTTGACATCCATATGGTTGGATAGATTAAAGATATTTTTAAAAAAATCGAAACACCAATTCATGACTAAAAACTAGTTAGCGGTGGTAGTCAAACTAATGCTTGATTGTTAAAATAACAAACCGAATAAAGTTATCTTGATCTGAAACTTTGGTTATATTACTAAAATATATTTATTTTGACATCCATATGGTTGGATCGATGATAAATATTTTAAAATAAGTTGAGACACCAATATAGTAGTGAATACTAGTTAGTAGTACTAGTCAAACTAATACTTGACTGTTACAATAGCTATAAAATTATTTTGATCTGAAACTTTGGCTATATGAATAAAATATATATTTTATGACATCCAAAGGGTTGGATCGATAGAAAATATTTTAAAAAATTTGAAACACCAATACAGGACTAAACACTGGTTACTAACACTAGCCAAACTAATGCTTGACTATTAAAATAGCAAACCGGATAAAATTATTCTGACATGAAACTTTGGTTATAGCAATAAACTATATGTTTTATGACATCCATACGGTTGGATCAATGAGAAATATTTTTAAATAAGCCGAGACACCAATACATGACTTAAAAAATCATACCTATATGAATTTTTTTAGAACATCTTATAATTTTTTCGAGTTTTAACGAGCGAGTTCGAGCCGAACTCGAGCCGAGCAACCCAAAACTCGGATCGAACTCGTTTTGCTTAACGAACACATTTGTCTGTTCGAGGTCAAGTTCGTTAACGAGCCGAGCCAAACGAGCTCTTAACGAGCCGAGCTCGATCTTATTCGCGTACAGCTCGGTTCGTGAGCAGTCCTATTTGTTATTCCCAAACAATCTAACAACGAATTACAGAAGGGCAGGGGGTTGAATGTAATTCTGGTTTCTTTTCGATTTCAAGAACTATTCTACCTCAAATATATAACAGTGTTTGATTAAGCAAAAGTGTGAAATAAAAATATTGACATAATCAAACACAAAAAAATTAAACACAAGTATTTAAAACTTTCTAGTGGATTGAACTTTTCCACCAGATATATATATATATATATATATATATATATAAGATCGAGAACTGTGTGATACAAATGTTGTACATAGCTGCTTACAAGTAGAACTACAAAGAACAGAAAAGTTCTTCACAGAAACAGATTTATCTATTTCTCTTGTTGATTGCTTACTTGCTTGATTGTTTTTCTACTTACTACTCTTGTTTTATATATCACCAAATTACATTATAAAAAGAAAAACTAATAAGACAAAAGTGTCTTAGTCTAATTACATGCTTCTTCATTTTTCTATCCAGCATCTTTAAATATCTTCAAGTTAGCATGAAAATTAAAATGCTTCTTTATTCTCTAAAACCTGTAAATAGGCTGCCACACCATTTGCATCTAATCAACCCTTGTGACTGTACAATACATACATTATACATATGCATACAATAATAAGATAGCGATACAGTATATATAAATCTAGGATTAAACGAATAAAGACGAACAGTTATAAGGATAAAAGCATGTATATATGAATATGAATACTTACAAGAATATTATATGTATGTATAAAGGTAAACATAGGTAAATTAAATTATTGTTAACATGAAAGTCACCGAATTCGGTTGTTTTTGTTGTTTCAAATATTTGTAATTTTTGGAGGGAAATTTCCCGCCTAGCTATTATTACTGAGTTTAATAAAAATAAAAGCACATCTAAGATTAAATTCCACCAATTAAAAGCGACCGACTATAAATTCCACTGATTAAAAGCGACCGAACTTAAATTCCACCGCACGCGGTGGATTTTATTCATTCGTCAACGAAAATTCTAGTTGATTTTAAATTCCACCGAAATTGGTGAAATTTAATGTCGGTGGCTTTTAGTTAGTGGAATTTAGTTATTTTTGTTGTAGTGAATCATATTTCCTTAACATAAACAAATGAGAGAGATATATTAGTATTTTGAGAATATATTGTTAAAATGTTGTTTTTGTTAAAAAATAGGCACATGCTGCGTGCAAACTTAGGGAAGGTTTTAAAAAATAAACATAATAAAATGATGATAATAAGAGAAACATCGAAGACTCACAACTTTACATGAATTAAATTTCAAAATTAAGCTTGTGTTATTGTTTTAAGCCTCTGATAATCATCACCACTTAAACATGGCCGAGTAAGATAATATAACATGTAACATGGTTTCAATATAAGTTTTGTTGTTGTCAATTTCTTTTTAATTTTTTAATCTTAATTTATATGCACATATTTGTAGAGTCAAAACTAGAATTTATGTATATACATGTATATTTGGTGTTAACTGAAGAAAATAAACTTGTATATACTTCTCATCAATTAAAAGATTACAAGTAGTGGTTTAAATAAAACTAAAATAATAGGTGATAACATTAAACCATCAACCCCTTCCTACTATTTCTTCACTAATAAACCTAAATGTCTACTACTTCCACGTACTAATCCTACTGCTACTAATAAATAAAGCATGTTGACTTATTCAAATAAATAAAATAATAACTTCAACATATAATTTAGATTAAAATCCCAACAATCTCCCTCTTAATCAAAATTTTCCTAAATAAATACTAGCAGCCTGTATGGCTTTTAATATTGATAACTTGTAGGTTAAAATACTAGCAGATTCTAATATAGATAACTTGTAGGTTAAAATATAAGGTTTTGTTTCGTTATAAATACTCTTCATTTTTATTCATAAAATTTGTAGGGCTCTTCTCAGCATAAATCAGCAGTCTTGTAAAATTTATAAAAAATTCATCGCAAGACGGAATTTATTGATTCTGGACTTTTTGGAACTCTCTTTTCGTTCTTTACAACTTTCGTATTTCGTGTTTTTCAAGAAAACGTCGTTTAGAGGGTCAAAAAGGCTAAATTCAGATCTGATCAGGCTTTGAGGTAACTACTTTTTGACTTACTTTTATTTTCAGAAAAGTTTTGCGTATAAGATATAAGAATTTTGTTTCAAACTGTATAAGACATAAGATACGAGAATCTTTTGAAACCCAGTCTTTTCGAACCCGTTCATAATTTACACTATAGTTCCGGAACTAGCCTTAGATACCCTTAGTAAGCGCACGAGTGTGCAACTTTAGATACCTATTAAGGGCGCGTAATTATTGAAATTTAGATGCCGACCACTGGAAAAGTGTGGTAAATAATTATAAGAATAAGAATAAGATGTCGGCTACTGGCAAAGTGTGGCCGTAGATCAAGACTGTGGTATTTAATAAGAATATCGTTTCGTTCTGTTTTATTCTGTTCTGATCTGTTATAAAATATGCTCTGTTCTGTATTAAATTCTGAATTTTAAAATATAAAACTTTGGGTTGGATCTACTTTAGAAATTATTTTACAAAATTATTATTGTTTTGAGAAAAATCGTTTTATTAAAACACACATTGTTTTCCAGTTAAATAGTTAGTCAATTTGTACTTGCTGGGCTTCGTAGCCATTCTTTTAATATTTCAGGTTTCGTTTAAGATTTCGAGTTGGATAACATTGGAGTTTATGGATAACATTTCCAATAGTCTAACAAAGCTACGAGTACGAGAGTAGGGTAAAAAAATAACACCAACTGAAGATGGTGGAGAACTAATGATGCTAATTGAGATTTGAATTGACTTGGTTCATCAAATAACTTGTAATGGCAAATTATGATGTCTAAGTGTAAAAATGGAAAAGAAAGAGAAGAGAGGAGAAACTGTCCGGAGAGAGGTCGTTAGAAGTGGATATGACGATAAAAGAAGAATGTGATGATGTTGAGGGAAGAGATGAGTACATATTGTTAGAAAATGGAAAGTTTGAGGCATATTTTATATATGTTCTTGATATGATTTCCGGAAACTAACACTTGGAGGTTGTTCCTTGACATGAGGACTTAAACTTTCATATTTGGATCTAAGATATTTTCTTAGTGAAATCCATGAATATATTGAGACAAAGTTGCTTGTTTGAAATGGGTTATGGGGATTTTGTCCCACATTGGTATTGTAAAAGAAAGATATTGAGTTTATATAGCATCTTGTGTTAGTGTTGTTTACAACTACTAGCATAAGTGGAATGCTTGTGTGGCCTAGTGCTAGTGGGAACTCTTATATTTTTCTTTTCTATTACAAGTTTAATTATTTATATTGATTATTTAATTATTAATATAAAATATATTGAGTAAGGATTATTTTAATCATACTCTAAATATATTTTGTAATATTAATATTAATTAATCAGGATATAATATAAATAATAAGGAAAACCCATTTTGTTTACTTTTTCTGTTTTGTTACTTGGTGTACCACATCGAGTAAAATAGAAGAAGAGCAACTTGAGATGCCTATATATTGAGAGGTATACTTGAGATTAAAATGACAAGTCTCGGTGCCTACCTCGCAAACATATATGAGTTGCATAGGTTTTTTGGGCAAACTGAGGTGCGAGTCGCCGTTGATCATTGTTGGTTCTGTGGCCAGATTGATCTGTTGCTGTTTTATCCTAGAAGCGATATTGCTGCATTCCATCACAGCTTAAGTGGGGGCAATAATCTCTTCAAGAACAGTCAAGTCCTCTTGAAGGGTTTGGCAACTCAGCTGTTGTGTTCTTCTTCTTATCAGAATTTGGAAAGCGATAAGAGATAAGTTTTCTTTTCTGTCTTTGTCAATTACAGTATTTATAGTTTGTTATTGCCTTCGTGTTTTATTTCGTTAGTTGGTTATTTGCCATGTTCTTGTTATTATATATATAACTGCCCATTGTTGCTGTGTAGTTAGAATTATACCCAACAATCTTGAAGAGATTATCTTTGTTATATATTAATTAGCAAGATGGTTAACGAAACTGTTGATGTTCCTAAAATTGTTGAGACTGGTTTTGGTTCTGGTGGTACTACTACCATTGACTGGACCACGTATCGTTTTCCCCATCCAATTGATTTATCGGGTATGCCTAATAAATTTAGTGGTTGAGCTTCTTTTCTCTTTGGCAGAAAAAGGCGAAGCTCTAGTTAACGGTTAAGGGTCTATTGTTAGTGGTACAGTATGATCCTCCTGGGTTGGATCAAGAGAAAGCTGAATCTGTTAAGGTTTATACTTTATGGGCTGAGAAGGATGGGGTGGCTAGGGCAGCCAATTTTGGCATCCTTGGAGAACACCTTGTTCGATGTTTATTCATCAGATGCTTATACTGCTAAAGTCTTATGGGATAAGCTGGACCAAACCCATAATACTGATTCTCAAGGATTTGAGAAGTATTCTGTGGCTAGGTTTCTTGATTTTAAGCTGGTGGATGGAAAATTCATGACTGAACAGGTTCATGAGTTTGAGATGTTAGTTCATGATTTGGGTGAGTCCGGTATGGTCTTGCTTGAGAAGTTTCGAGTGATGTCTGTGATTAAAAAGCTCCCTAAGTCTTGGGAAGAGTTTGCTCTCTCCCTGAAAAGACAGAAAGGAGAGACCACATAGACTAACTTGATGTTAGACATCTCAGTACAGGAGCAGCACAAGTCCAAATAGGGACATGTGTTGCCTGTGGAACATGGGAGCTCGAAGGTAAATATAGTGACTGTAGGACAGAAAAAAAAGGTAGTCACTAAGAAGGCTAACACTAAACCTGACAAGAACAAGGCTAAGAAACCAAAGGCGAACAAACCATGTTGGTCTTGTGGACAGGTTGGTCATTGGAGCAAAAACTGTCCAAGTAAGAAAGCTAAGAAAGCTGGAGTGGTAGCTCAAGCAAATACTGTGCTTGGACTTGGAACCACGAATGGGCCAGTAGCTAACATGGTCATTGGTGAGGTTGTTGCCTTTGGAACCGATGAAGGGTATGTTACTTACAACCCTGTACTACTTTCCACTTATCTGTCACATGAGTGGTTGATTGATACTAGAGCTAATATACATATTTGTGCTGATGTTAGCTTGTTTGTATCTTATCAACAGAGTCATGGAGTGACAGTGACGATGGGGAATGCTAGTGTTGCACAAGTGCTTGGAATAGGAAACGTGGACCTAAAGTTTGCTTCTGGGCGGATTCTATCTCTCACTAGAGTGTATCATGTTCCCTCTATTCGTAGAAATATTATAAGTGGAAGTTGTTTAGTTAAAAATGGCTTTGAACTTTCTTTGAAGTGTAATAAAGTAGTTATTACTCATACTGGTACATTCTTTGACAAGGGTTACTTGTTTGATGGTTTGTTTTTAATAAATGTTGAACCCGTTTTGGGTGGTTTTATTAATGATAGTGTTGCACCTTCTGTTAACTGTGTAGAATCATCTGATTTGTGACACTTACGACTTGGTCATTTAAATTTTGGTGCTCTAAAGATTATGATGAATTTAGAGTTGATTCCAAAGTACGCCATTGATAAGAAATCTAAGTGTCAAGTGTGTGTAACTGCTAAACAAATAAGGAAACCTTTTCATAATGTTGTTAGGGATTCAGACTTGTTAGATTTAGTACACTCAGACATATGTGAATTTGGTGGTGTGTTGACTAAGGATCACTGTAGATATTTCATTACCTTTATAGATGATTGTAGTAGATATTGTTATGTTTATTTGCTTAAACATAGGAATGAAGCACTAGATAAATTCATTATGTATAAAAATGAAGCTCAAACACAAATTGGCAAAGTACTTAAATGTTTGAGGTCTGATAGAGGTGGTGAGTATACGAGTACCTTGTTTAATGAATTTTGCGCAAACAATGATATAGTTCATGAGGTTACTCCACCATACACACCTGAGTCTAATGGGTGGCAGAACGAAAGAACAAAACTTTTAAAGACATGATTAACAGTATGCTAATTAATTTCGGGTTGCCTAAGTACATGTGGGGAGATGCTCTGAATACGGCTTGCCATATTCCGAATAGAGTCCCTCTGAAATATATGGACAAGACACCATATAAATTATGGAGAAAGCATATGACAAGTTTGAGTTATCTTCGTGTGTGGGGGTGCCTTGCTAAGGTGCTTTTCCCTGAACACAAGAGAAAGAAACTGGGTCCGAAAACTATTGATTGTATCTTTCTGGGCTATCTTGAAACCACAACTGCTATGAGATTTTTAGTATTAAAATCTGACATAGATGGTATTGTGGCGAATACGATAGTTGAGTTTCGTGATACAACTTTCTTTGAGGAAGTATTCCCAATGAAGACTGGTATATCTTTGGGTAGTTTTGAGGATGATCCCACTCACACATCACGTTCTATTCCTGATCATGTGGAAAAGATGACAAATATGGGGGTGGATCCTGGTAATAGCTCTACTCTTTATGAAGTAGAGGAACCTAGAAGGAGTAAGCGTACAAAGGTAGTCAAGGACTTTGGAAGTGACTTTATCACTTACAATGTCGAGGATGAGCCTTTAACTTTCCGTCAAGCCAAAGATTCTTCGGAGTCAAGGCATTAGAAAGGCGCTTTAAAGAGTGAAATTGACTCAATTGTTTCAAACGGAACATGGGAGTTAGTTGATCTCCCTCCAGGGTGTTCTACTATTGGATGTAAATGGATCTTCAAGAGGAAGCTAAATCCTGATGGCTCAATAAATAAGTACAATGCTAGGCTAGTTGCTAAGGGCTTTAGGCAAAGGGAATGCATTGATTATTTTAATACATATTCTCCAGTTGCCCGAATGACAACAATCAGAATGCTTATTGCATTGGCTTCTATACATGGTCTTATCATCCATCAAATGGATGTAAAGACAGCTTTTCTTCATGGTGACCTTGAAGAAGAGATTTATATGGATCAGCCTGAGGGATTTGTTGCTTCTGGTAATGAGAGGAAAGTATGTAGACTAGTCAAGTCCATCTAAGGCCTTAAACAAGCACCTATAGACTGGCATAAAAAGTTTGATGAAACTGTTTTGGACTTCGAATTTTTTAGTTAATGAAAGTGACAAGTGTGTCTACTATAAGGTTAGAGGTAATGATTGTGTGATCGTGTGCTTGTATGTAGATGATATCTTGTTGTTTGGAACCAATATTGAGATTTTTAACGAGACAAAGAGTTTCTTGAAGATGCACTTTGAGATGAAGGATATGGGTGAAGCTAGTGTGATTCTTGGGATCAAGTTGACTCAGTCAACTGATGGAATAGCTTTGTCACAGTCTCATTATATAGAGAAATCTATACTTGAGAAGTATGATTATTCAAATTATAGAATTGCTAGTACACCATATGATTCAAAAGTTGCCTTAGTCAAGAATAGTTCAGGAGTTCCTATGTCTCAGTTAAGGTATTCTTAGATTATTGGGAGTTTGCAATATCTTGCTAATGTGACTAGGCCATATATTTCTTATTCTGTGTCTAAGTTGGCTAGATAAACAAGCTGTCCAAATAAGACTCATTGGGAGGCACTGGATAGAGTTCTTAGATATCTAAAGGGAACTATTTCCCTTGGCTTGCATTACCGGAGATTTTCGGGGGTACTCGAGGGGTACAGTGATGCAAGTTGGATAGCTAAGAAATCTGGTTCCAATGGAGTGACTGGATATGTATTTACCCTTGCGGGTGGAGCAGTGTCCTGAAAGTCTTCTAGACAGACTTAGATTACCCGGTCTACTTTTGAGGCTGAGTTGTGTGCACTTGATGCCACGGGGACGGAGGCTGAATGGTTACATGGACTCATGAGTATGTTACCTGTAGTAAGCAAGCCGCTTCCTGCCATTTCTGTTCATTGTGATAGCCGTACAACTATCGACAAAGTCAGAAGTGTAAAGTATAATGATAAAACAAAGAGACACATCCAAGTTAGACTAAAGTCTATAAGGGGTCTTGTGTCTGATAGGATTATTACTATAGAGTTCATAAGAACTCAGGATAATATAGCTGATCCGCTGACTAAAGGGATTGAGCATGCTATAGTCCTTAAGTCGAGGTTGGGAATGGGACTGGTAACCCATCATAATTCATCAACAACGGGAACCCAATATACCTGAGAGGAGATCCCTCAAAGTGTATTCAATGTGGTAATAACAAGTTGTAAGGATGAATTGGTAGTACCTCTACCATATACATTTAATCATACTCTGAATATATTTTGTAATATTAATATTAATTAATCAGGATATAATATAAATTATAAGGAAAACCCATTTTGTTTACTTTTTCTGTTTTGTTACTTGGTGTACCACATCGAGTAAAATAGAAGAAGAGCAACTTGAGATGCCTATATATTGAGAGGTATACTTGAGATTAAAATGACAAGTCTCGGTGCCTACCTCACAAACATATATGAGTTGCATAGGTTTTTTGGGCAAACTGAGGTGCGAGTCGCCGTTGATCATTGTTGGTTCTGTGGCCAGATTGATCTGTTGCTGTTTTATCCTAGAAGCGATATTGCTGCATTCCATCACAGCTTAAGTGGGGGGGGGGGCAATAATCTCTTCAAGAACAGTCAAGTCCTCTTGAAGGGTTTGGCGACTCAGCTGTTGTGTTCTTCTTCTTATCAGAATTTGGAAAGCGATAAGAGATAAGTTTTCTTTTTTGTCTTTGTCAATTACAGTATTTATAGTTTGTTATTGCCTTCGTGTTTTATTTCGTTAGTTGGTTATTTGCCATGTTCTTATTATTATATATATAACTGCCCATTGTTGCTGTTTAGTTAGAATTATACCCAACACATATTTCTATGTATATTAACATAAAATAAATATGATATCGTGGTTAGCGCATCAGGTGGGTATTTAGAGCCAACAAACTGACGACATGTATATTGGGTCAAGGTATACCCAAAATTTGGTATATTGGTTGTTTTCTCTTATTTTATAAATAAATGTCAATCCATTTAAATTATTTTAGTTTATTATTATAAAAATATTTTTGTTTGTCACAAGTTTCATTGATTTTCGTCACACGCTATCAACAATATTTTATAACATAATTTGTAAACTTATACCATATATCATAATAATACTAATATTCAGATCTATTATAACAATTTATGAATTAGATATTTAAAAAGATATAGATAAAAAAACATGTATTAAGAATGCATGCGCATTATAAATATCCATACCTCTTATTAAATTAATTGTATGGAACCATGTCATACTTTAAGTATTATAACAGTTATATGGTTAAAATAAGCTCAAATTCAAGAGCATGGTTGGATAACCCAAGTGATTAAGAGTTTATCTTATATCATCCCAGATCCTTGGTTCGATACTCGCTCACTCCGAGAATTTATTAGAACGAATAAAAAATTTAAATTCAAGTAAAGATTATAAAATAAGGAACTCTCAGGTATTTAGGTACAATATAAACTTGTAGTAACATCAAATGTTATAAAACTCATCAATAATATTTTTAACACAAAAAATAGTTTTGATCATATTTCTGACATATAAATACACAAACAAATTAATAATTTATACCTATTTAGAGTATGCACATGCATTGCACTAGCTAAATATTGCATTCTGTCTAATTAATGGACCTCCAATATATATTTATTTTACTCAAAATCCTCGACCGATAAATGTACCAATATTTTTTTCTCAAATGCCAGTGCTTACATTTTCTTAATATTAAAAATTTACAAATTAGATGTTTAAAAAATAATATATATTTTGGCTTATAGTATTTGATAAAATATATAATCATGTTGATTTACATTGGTGTTAAGCTGCGTCATTACATGCCACACCATCGAAGAATGTTATCGACTAACATAAATAATCTTGGTAAAGTTTATGTTTTAAGTGCAACGACCTAACATGTCCAGAGATATGAATTTGTTAATATTGAAAGAAGGAGGGGGAAAGTTATTTAGGTCAAGTATAAAAAAATTTGAACAATTTAACAACGTATATAAATATACAGTTCAACAATGTACATTACCTAAAATAACATCAATTCGAACAATTTAGTGCATGCCCGTGCATTGCACGGGCTATAGAGCTAGTTATGTTTAATAAAATTACTGACTTATCGAGTTGCATAAGGTAATTTACACGGTTACTTATTTATTCTACATAATTATATCATACTATTATTTTAATATAGTATTATATAAAATATTATATTCTATAATTGGTTCGGTTTTTTTGATTTGGTTATAAGCATATAATGTAATCGTTACCAAATCATTCCATGGGTTCAGTTCGATTACAATTTTTGTCGGTTTTCATCAATTTCGGTTTGTTTCGATTTGATTTTTTGATTTTTCAATCTGGTTTTGATTTTCCGGTTTTTTTGCTCGCTCCTAGTGAAAACACTGACAACTAGAAGAAAATGTTATCCTCATTCTCGTTTTATATATGAATTAAACAAGTGATCTGATTCGGTTGTACTATGAAACCACGAAGGCCTTTTTTTAAGGTCTTTGCAACTTGATATGTCGAAAGAAAATTTGGACGCTTTAACTGTGATTCGAGCAACAATATTGTGAATTATAATCGCCGGACAATAAGGAACAATATTGTGAATTATAACAACTAGATAATAAAGATAGCAGACATGTTTTGTTTAGGAAAAATAAGTATTCAAAACTTGAATAAATAATTAAATATCAATTTTTTCTTAAATATTCTTTCCCTTATTTAAATTCAAATTTTAAAGTCAATACCTATATATTTTTTGTTATATGTGGCTCCGATAATGTATGAAGAAAGCATAAAATATATATGACTAATCACCTTCACTATGTATACATTTATATTTAATCACAAGCATTTGTGCATAATGTGCATAGATAACTAATGAATATTGTTTTTATGGCTACTTCATTAAACTACACTTAAACAGATATAGAAACTAATCATATATTTTCTTGGATTATTATGAATTTGGAGAATACTAAATTCTAGTAAATAAATAAAAAGTTAAAGAATACAACATTCCACAAGTTTCTTTTGATTGAATCTGATAATTGCAATTAGATAGTTTACTTTTCTTTGATAAAAGTAAGGTTTGAAATTTGGTGGTCGTTGAATACAACTTTACAATTATCAATTTTTATAATTATAAAAATTTTCAAATATTCAAATATGCATCTATATTTTTTATTTAAAAGAAAAATATCCTTCCGACAAACACAAGAATATCTAGACTGAGTTATTGCTTAAAGTCGGGTTTGATTTCGTGCAACTTATTATGCAAGATTTATTTATTTCATTTAAAGTTTTAACTTTTTGAGAGTTTGATTCTGCATAATTACATATTTGATATATATTGTTCATCGTAATTTATTTTCAAAATGAATTTTCTCCAATTATATATCTTAAATATACTATTAAAGTAAATTACCCAAAATACCTACATTTTTAAACTTATTTTTAAAATACAATCATTTTTAAATTTATTTTCAAAAATGCCGCTTTTAAATTTTATTTTAAAATATACAGTTTGTGTGGGTAATACGATTTGATATAAAATAATTACTCTGTAAACAAGAGTGCCAAGAACAGTTGTTATTGATATCCTCTGAAAATACCAGATATATAAAACGTACAAGAAATAACTATGCTAGAAATTTAGACCACACACCAACTACTTCCCTACAATAACTCTGCTACTCTTATTTGTAAATGCTGCCTACAAATACTCCTACTCGATAACACGACCAATTCAGAGTTGAACTAAACAAACATCAAATAAATAACAATAAATTAAAACACTAAATTTTAAGATTATCCAACAATTCTCCCCTTAATCTCAAACTTCTTGTCTAGCTGCTGCACTCCCAGAAGATCACGCGTCCTCTCAAACTTTATTGTTGTCATTGCCTTAGTCAGACTATCAGCCTGTTGCATCCCACTGCTAACATGTTTGACAATCACTTCGTCACGTTCTACACATTCACGGATGAAATGGTTACGGATATCAATGTGTTTGGACCTGCCATTGAACACAGGGTTCTTAGCCAAGTCAATGGCTGACATATTGTCGATATATAGAGTAACTGGACCTATATATTCTGATGTGATCTGACCCAGTACATTCCACAACCAAATCCCTTGAGAAGCTGCTGCAATGGCCGCCATTAGTTCAGCTTCACACGAGGATAATGCCACACACCTTTGCTTTTATGACACCCAGGATATGAGACTTTCATTCAAGTAATATGCCATTCCTCCCATGCTCTTCCTATCATCCACCGTGCCTCCCATATCACTGTCTGAGTACCCAGAAATTATATTATTTCCTCCTTTCTCTGAATATACCAGTCCAAATTGCAGCGTGCCTTTCAAATATCGTAGTATTCTCTTTACATCACTCAAGTGGAGAATTGTAGGTCGTTCCATATAACGACTCACGATACCAACTGCATAGGCAATGTCTGGGACGTGTATTAACCAAGTAACGAAGACTTCCAACCAAGCTCTTGTACATCGTAGTGTCAACTGTCTTTCCCCATTCATCCTTACTGATTTTATCCTTGGGATCCATTGGGTACTTTGTTGGATTGTAATCCTTCATACCTGCTTTTTCTATGATTTTTTGGCATAAGATGATTGTTTCAGCACGATATAATTCTGGTTTTACTCCACCTCGATCCCCAGATAATAGCTAAACCTTCCCAAATCTGTCATCTCAAATTTGACTCCCATCTCCAACTTGAACTCTTCGATATTGGTAATATTAGCTCCGGTTACTAAAATATCATCAACATATATGGCTATGATTAAGCTGTCATCCCCCTATCCTCGTGTATAGACTGCATTTTCATATGGGCAGCGTTTGAAACCCAGACTTTCAAGGCATTGGTTGAGTTTTGCATACCAGGCCCTTGGCGCCTGTCGTAGACCATATAAAGCTTTGGTTAGTTTGTACACCAAATCTTCATGGCCCTGTTTCTTGTATCCTTCTGGCTGCGAAACATATACATCTTCATTAATCTCACCATTGAGAAATGCAGTTTTTACATCTAAATGGTGAACCTGCCAATTCCTTTTTGCAGATAAAGCCAACAGTAAACGAATGGTTTCAAGTCGAGTTACTGGAGCATAAACTTCTTCATAGTCAATACCATGTTCTTGAGCGTATTCCTTGGCCACGAGTCGAGCCTTGTGCTTTGTCACCTTACCAGTAACATCCCTTTTTAGCTTAAATATCCATTTTAAACCAATCTCTTTATGTCCTAGTGGCAGTTTAACGAGTGTCCGGGTGCCATTTTTTTCAATAGAATCAATTTCTGCTTCCATGGCTCGATGCCAATTTTGATCCTTTACTGCCTCCTTGTAGTTTGCCGGCTCTTCTATTCCCATCAAATACAGTTCCTCGTCCAGTGTTACTTCTTCTGTATCATTATATATATCCGAGATCAGTCTACTTCATTTTGGAGTTACACTGTCATCGTAATTCTCAGCTCTCAAATCTTGTGTTGGGTTTCGTTTTCTGCATCCTGATTTTCTTCCCCATATTCTCCATCATTCATCAACATATCATCAATCACAAAAGTAGTCATTTGTTCATCTTCACAAATTTCTGTCTTCTCCCATTGCCAAGCTTTTTTTCTTCAAATGTAACGTCTCTATTCACATGTATCCGTTTCTCCTTAGGATTATATAATCTGTACGCCTTGCTACCAGGCTCCTTTCCAAGGTTGACAACACAACACTACGATCGTCTAATTTTGAAGTGAAATGGCTAGGAACCTTCATGTGACCAACACAATAAAAAACACGAAGATGTGCAATATCCGGTTTTTGCCCAGTCCAAGCTTCATATGGAGTAATTCCTGTCAAAGCTCTAGTTGGCAATCGATTCAAAACATATACTGCGTGTCTGACAACCTCCCCCCAAAATGTGGCTGGTAAATTCATCTCCTTCAACAGGCTTCGAGCCATCTCCATGACTGTCCTATTACGGCGTTCCATCACGCCGTTCTGCTGAGGTGTGTAAGGAGCAGTGTAGTGTCTCCTTATACCACTTCTTTCACAATACAAATTGAATTCATTTGAATTAAACTCACCCCCCTATCAGTTCTAAATGTTGTAATTCTTCGTTCTGGCCCGGTTTCAACTAAAGCCTTGAAATTTTTAAAAGCATCAAAGGCCTCAATTTTACTCTTAAGCATTCCCACATGGCACGACTAAAATCATCAACCAACAAGAATACATACCGATTACCAGCTGTTGTCTCAGGCGTGATCGGACCACAGAGGTCACCATGCACAAGTTCAAGGACTTTTGCTGCACTGAAGGTTGATTTTGTTGGCATTTGCTTCCTCATTTGCTTTGACAGTAGACATCCCACACATACATACTTTGGTTGAGTGATATTACTAAATCCCTTCACCATTTTCTCCTTGGCCGTAAGTGACATTGCTTGGTAATTTACGTGTCCCAAGCGGGCATGCCACAATTTGGATAGATTAAAGATATTTTTAAAAAAATCGAAACACCAATTCATGACTAAAAACTAGTTAGCGGTGGTAGTCAAACTAATGCTTGATTGTTAAAATAACAAACCGAATAAAGTTATCTTGATCTGAAACTTTGGTTATATTACTAAAATATATTTATTTTGACATCCATATGGTTGGATCGATGATAAATATTTTAAAATAAGTTGAGACACCAATATAGTAGTGAGTACTAGTTAGTAGTACTAGTCAAACTAATACTTGACTGTTACAATAGCTATAAAATTATTTTGATCTGAAACTTTGGTTATATGAATAAAATATATATTTTATGACATCCAAAGGGTTGGATCGATAGAAAATATTTTAAAAAATTTGAAACACCAATACAGGACTAAACACTGGTTACTAACACTAGCCAAACTAATGCTTGACTATTAAAATAGCAAATCGGATAAAATTATTCTGACATGAAACTTTGGTTATAGCAATAAACTATATGTTTTATGACATCCATACGGTTGGATCAATGAGAAATATTTTTAAATAAGCCGAGACACCAATACATGACTTAAAAAATCATACCTATATGAATTTTTTTAGAACATCTTATAATTTTTTTGAGTTTTAACGAGCGAGTTCGAGCCGAACTCGAGCCGAGCAACCCAAAACTCGGATCGAACTCGTTTTGCTTAACGAACACATTTGTCTGTTCGAGGTCAAGTTCGTTAACGAGCCGAGCCAAACGAGCTCTTAACGAGCCGAGCTCGATCTTATTCGCGTACAGCTCGGTTCGTGAGCAGTCCTATTTGTTATTCCCAAACAATCTAACAATGAATTACAGAAGGGCAGGGGGTTGAATGTAATTCTGGTTTCTTTTCGATTTCAAGAACTATTCTACCTCAAATATATAACAGTGTTTGATTAAGCAAAAGTGTGAAATAAAAATATTGACATAATCAAACACAAAAAAATTAAACACAAGTATTTAAAACTTTCTAGTGGATTGAACTTTTCCACCAGATATATATATATATATATATATATATATATATATATATATATAAGATCGAGAACTGTGTGATACAAATGTTGTACATAGCTGCTTACAAGTAGAACTACAAAGAACAGAAAAGTTCTTCACAGAAACAGATTTATCTATTTCTCTTGTTGATTGCTTACTTGCTTGATTGTTTTTCTACTTACTACTCTTGTTTTATATATCACCAAATTACATTATAAAAAGAAAAACTAATAAGACAAAAGTGTCTTAGTCTAATTACATGCTTCGTCATTTTTCTATCCAGCATCTTTAAATATCTTCAAGTTAGCATGAAAATTAAAATGCTTCTTTATTCTCTAAAACCTGTAAATAGGCTGCCACACCATTTGCATCTAATCAACCCTTGTGACTGTACAATACATACATTATACATATGCATACAATAATAAGATAGCGATACAGTATATATAAATCTAGGATTAAACGAATAAAGACGAACAGTTATAAGGATAAAAGCATGTATATATGAATATGAATACTTACAAGAATATTATATGTATGTATAAAGGTAAACATAGGTAAATTAAATTATTGTTAACATGAAAGTCACCGAATTCGGTTGTTTTTGTTGTTTCAAATATTTGTAATTTTTGGAGGGAAATTTCCCGCCTAGCTATTATTACTGAGTTTAATAAAAATAAAAGCACATCTAAGATTAAATTCCACCGATTAAAAGCGACCGACTATAAATTCCACTGATTAAAAGCGACCGAACTTAAATTCTACCGCACGCGGTGGATTTTATTCATTCGTCAACGAAAATTCTAGTTGATTTTAAATTCCACCGAAATTGGTGAAATTTAATGTCGGTGGCTTTTAGTTAGTGGAATTTAGTTATTTTTGTTGTAGTGAATCATATTTCCTTAACATAAACAAATGAGAGAGATATATTAGTATTTTGAGAATATATTGTTAAAATGTTGTTTTTGTTAAAAAATAGGCACATGCTGCGTGCAAACTTAGGGAAGGTTTTAAAAAATAAACAAAATAAAACGATGATAATAAGAGAAACATCGAAGACTCACAACTTTACATGAATTAAATTTCAAAATTAAGCTTGTGTTATTGTTTTAAGCCTCTGATAATCATCACCACTTAAACATGGCCGAGTAAGATAATATAACATGTAACATGGTTTCAATATAAGTTTTGTTGTTGTCAATTTCTTTTTAATTTTTTAATCTTAATTTATATGCACATATTTGTAGAGTCAAAACTAGAATTTATGTATATACATGTATATTTGGTGTTAACTGGAGAAAATAAACTTGTATATACTTCTCATCAATTAAAAGATTACAAGTAGTGGTTTAAATAAAACTAAAATAATAGGTGATAACATTAAACCATCAACCCCTTCCTACTATTTCTTCACTAATAAACCTAAATGTCTACTACTTCCACGTACTAATCCTACTGCTACTAATAAATAAAGCATGTTGACTTATTCAAATAAATAAAATAATAACTTCAACATGTAATTTAGATTAAAATCCCAACAATCTCCCTCTTAATCAAAATTTTCCTAAATAAATACTAGCAGCCTGTATGGCTTTTAATATTGATAACTTGTAGGTTAAAATACTAGCAGATTCTAATATAGATAACTTGTAGGTTAAAATATAAGGTTTTGTTTCGTTATAAATACTCTTCATTTTTATTCATAAAATTTGTAGGGCTCTTCTCAGCATAAATCAGCAGTTTTGTAAAATTTGTAAAAAATTCATCGTAAGACGGAATTTATTGATTCTGGACTTTTTGGAACTCTCTTTTCGTTCTTTACAACTTCCGTATTTCGTGTTTTTCAAGAAAACGTCATTTAGAGGGTCAAAAAGGCTAAATTCAGATCTGATCAGGCTTTGAGGTAACTACTTTTTGACTTACTTTTATTTTCGGAAAAGTTTTGCGTATAAGATATAAGAATTTTGTTTCAAACTATATAAGACATAAGATACGAGAATCTTTTGAAACCCAGTCTTTTCGAACCCGTTCATAATTTACACTATAGTTCCGGAACTAGCCTTAGATACCCTTAGTAAGCGCACGAGTGTGCAACTTTAGATACCTATTAAGGGCGCGTAATTATTGAAATTTAGATGCCGACCACTGGAAAAGTGTGGTAAATAATTATAAGAATAAGAATAAGATGTCGGCTACTGGCAAAGTGTGGCCGTAGATCAAGACTGTGGTATTTAATAAGAATATCGTTTCGTTCTGTTTTATTCTGTTCTGATCTGTTATAAAATATGCTCTGTTCTGTATTAAATTCTGAATTTTAAAATATAAAACTTTGGGTTGGATCTACTTTAGAAATTATTTTACAAAATTATTATTGTTTTGAGAAAAATCGTTTTATTAAAACACACATTGTTTTCCAGTTAAATAGTTAGTCAATTTGTACTTGCTGGGCTTCGTAGCCATTCTTTTAATATTTCAGGTTTCGTTTAAGATTTCGAGTTGGATAACATTGGAGTTTATGGATAACATTTCCAATAGTCTAACAAAGCTATGAGTACGAGAGTAGGGTAAAAAAATAACACCAACTGAAGATGGTGGAGAACTAATGATGCTAATTGAGATTTGAATTGACTTGGTTCATCAAATAACTTGTAATGGCAAATTATGATGTCTAAGTGTAAAAATGGAAAAGAAAGAGAAGAGAGGAGAAACTGTCCGGAGAGAGGTCGTTAGAAGTGGATATGACGATAAAAGAAGAATGTGATGATGTTGAGGGAAGAGATGAGTACATATTGTTAGAAAATGGAAAGTTTGAGGCATATTTTATATATGTTCTTGATATGATTTCCGGAAACTAACACTTGGAGGTTGTTCCTTGACATGAGGACTTAAACTTTCATATTTGGATCTAAGATATTTTCTTAGTGGAATCCATGAATATATTGAGACAAAGTTGCTTGTTTGAAATGGGTTATGGGGATTTTGTCCCACATTGGTATTGTAAAAGAAAGATACTGAGTTTATATAGCATCTTGTGTTAGTGTTGTTTACAACTACTAGCATAAGTGGAATGCTTGTGTGGCCTAGTGCTAGTGGGAACTCTTATATTTTTCTTTTCTATTACAAGTTTAATTATTTATATTGATTATTTAATTATTAATATAAAATATATTGAGTAAGGATTATTTTAATCATACTCTAAATATATTTTGTAATATTAATATTAATTAATCAGGATATAATATAAATAATAAGGAAAACCCATTTTGTTTACTTTTTCTGTTTTGTTACTTGGTGTACCACATCGAGTAAAATAGAAGAAGAGCAACTTGAGATGCCTATATATTGAGAGGTATACTTGAGATTAAAATGACAAGTCTGGGTGCCTACCTCGCAAACATATATGAGTTGCATAGGTTTTTTGGGCAAACTGAGGTGCGAGTCGTCGTTGATCATTGTTGGTTCTGTGGCCAGATTGATCTGTTGCTGTTTTACCCTAGAAGCGATATTGCTGCATTCCATCACAGCTTAAGTGGGGGGCAATAATCTCTTCAAGAACAGTCAAGTCCTCTTGAAGGGTTTGGCAACTCAGCTGTTGTGTTCTTCTTCTTATCAGAATTTGGAAAGCGATAAGAGATAAGTTTTCTTTTCTGTCTTTGTCAATTACAGTATTTATAGTTTGTTATTGCCTTCGTGTTTTATTTCGTTAGTTGGTTATTTGCCATGTTCTTGTTATTATATATATAACTGCCCATTGTTGCTGTGTAGTTAGAATTATACCCAACAATCTTGAAGAGATTATCTTTGTTATATATTAATTAGCAAGATGGTTAACGAAACTGTTGATGTTCCTAAAATTGTTGAGACTGGTTTTGGTTCTGGTGGTACTACTACCATTGACTGGACCACGTATCGTTTTCCCCATCCAATTAATTTATCGGGTATGCCTAATAAATTTAGTGGTGGAGCTTCTTTTCTCTTTGGCAGAAAAAGGCGAAGCTCTAGTTAACGGTTAAGGGTCTATTGTTAGTGGTACAGTATGATCCTCCTGGGTTGGATCAAGAGAAAGCTAAATCTGTTAAGGTTATGCTTTATGGGCTGAGAAGGATGGGGTGGCTAGGGCAGCCAATTTTGGCATCCTTGGAGAACACCTTGTTCGATGTTTATTCATCAGATGCTTATACTGCTAAAGTCTTATGGGATAAGCTGGACCAAACCCATAATACTGATTCTCAAGGATTTGAGAAGTATTCTGTGGCTAGGTTTCTTGATTTTAAGCTGGTGGATGGAAAATCCATGACTGAACAGGTTCATGAGTTTGAGATGTTAGTTCATGATTTGGGTGAGTCCGGTATGGTCTTGCTTGAGAAGTTTCGAGTGATGTCTGTGATTAAAAAGCTCCCTAAGTCTTGGGAAGAGTTTGCTCTCTCCCTGAAAAGACAGAAAGGAGAGATCACATAGACTAACTTGATGTTGGACATCTCAGTACAGGAGCAGCACAAGTCCAAATAGGGACATGTGTTGCCTGTGGAACATGGGAGCTCGAAGGTAAATATAGTGACTGTAGGACAGAAAAGAAAGGTAGTCACTAAGAAGGCTAACACTAAACCTGACAAGAACAAGGCTAAGAAACCAAAGGCGAACAAACCATGTTGGTCTTGTGGACAGGTTGGTCATTGGAGCAAAAACTGTCCAAGTAAGAAAGCTAAGAAAGCTGGAGTGGTAGCTTAAGCAAATACTGTGCTTGGACTTGGAACCACGAATGGGCCAGTAGCTAACATGGTCATTGGTGAGGTTGTTGCCTCTGGAACCGATGAAGGGTATGTTACTTACAACCCTGTACTACTTTCCACTTATCTGTCACATGAGTGGTTGATTGATACTAGAGCTAATGTACATATTTGTGCTGATGTTAGCTTGTTTGTATCTTATCAACAGAGTCATGGAGTGACAGTGACGATGGGGAATGCTAGTGTTGCACAAGTGCTTGGAATAGGAAACGTGGACCTGAAGTTTGCTTCTGGGCGGATTCTATCTCTCACTAGAGTGTATCATGTTCCCTCTATTCGTAGAAATATTATAAGTGGAAGTTGTTTAGTTAAAAATGGCTTTGAACTTTCTTTGAAGTGTAATAAAGTAGTTATTACTCATACTGGTACATTCTTTGACAAGGGTTACTTGTTTGATGATTTGTTTTTAATAAATGTTGAACCCGTTTTGGGTGGTTTTATTAATGATAGTGTTGCACCTTCTGTTAATTGTGTAGAATTATCTGATTTATGACACTTACGACTTGGTCATTTAAATTTTGGTGCTCTAAAGATTATGATGAATTTAGAGTTGATTCCAAAGTACGCCATTGATAAGAAATCTAAGTGTCAAGTGTGTGTAACTGCTAAACAAATAAGGAAACCTTTTCATAATGTTGTTAGGGATTCAGACTTGTTAGATTTAGTACACTCAGACATATGTGAATTTGGTGGTGTGTTGACTAAGGATCACTGTAGATATTTCATTACCTTTATAGATGATTGTAGTAGATATTGTTATGTTTATTTGCTTAAACATAAGAATGAAGCACTAGATAAATTCATTATGTATAAAAATGAAGCTCAAACACAAATTGGCAAAGTACTTAAACGTTTGAGGTCTGATAGAGGTGGTGAGTATACGAGTACCTTGTTTAATGAATTTTGCGCAAACAATGGTATAGTTCATGAGGTTACTCCACCATACACACCTGAGTCTAATGGGTGGCAGAACGAAAGAACAGAACTTTTAAAGACATGATTAACAATATGCTAATTAATTCCGGGTTACCTAAGTACATGTGGGGAGATGCTCTGAATACGGCTTGCCATATTCCGAATAGAGTCCCTCTGAAATATATGGACAAGACACCATATAAATTATGGAGAAAGCATATGACAAGTTTGAGTTATCTTCGTGTGTGGGGGTGCCTTGCTAAGGTGCTTTTCCCTGAACACAAGAGAAAGAAACTGGGTCCGAAAACTATTGATTGTATCTTTCTGGGCTATCTTGAAACCACAACTGCTATGAGATTTTTAGTATTAAAATCTGACATAGATGGTATTGTGGCGAATACGATAGTTGAGTTTTGTGATACAACTTTCTTTGAGGAAGTATTCCCAATGAAGACTGGTATATCTTTGGGTAGTTTTGAGGATGATCCCACTCACACATCACGTTCTATTCCTGATCATGTGGAAAAGATGACAAATGTGGGGGTGGATCCTGGTAATAGCTCTACTCTTTACGAAGTAGAGGAACCTAGAAGGAGTAAGCGTACAAAGGTAGTCAAGGACTTTGGAAGTGACTTTATCACTTACAATGTCGAGGATGAGCCTTTAAATTTCCGTCAAGCCAAAGATTCTTCGGAGTCAAGGCATTAGAAAGGCGCTTTAAAGAGTGAAATTGACTCAATTGTTTCAAACGGAACATGGGAGTTAGTTGATCTCCCTCCAGGGTGTTCTACTATTGGATGTAAATGGATCTTCAAGAGGAAGCTAAACCCTGATGGCTCAATAAATAAGTACAATGCTAGGCTAGTTGCTAAGGGCTTTAGGCAAAGGGAATGCATTGATTATTTTAATACATATTCCTCCAGTTGCCCGAATGATAACAATTAGAATGCTTATTGCATTGGCTTCTATACATGGTCTTATCATCCATCAAATGGATGTAAAGACAGCTTTTCTTCATGGTGACCTTGAAGAAGAGATTTATATGGATCAGCCTGAGGGATTTGTTGCTTCTGGTAATGAGAGGAAAGTATGTAGACTAGTCAAGTCCATCTAAGGCCTTAAACAAGCACCTATAGACTGGCATAAAAAGTTTGATGAAACTGTTTTAGACTTCGAATTTTTTAGTTAATGAAAGTGACAAGTGTGTCTACTATAAGGTTAGAGGTAATGATTGTGTGATCGTGTGCTTGTATATAGATGATATCTTGTTGTTTGGAACCAATATTGAGATTTTTAATGAGATAAAGAGTTTCTTGAAGATGCACTTTGAGATGAAGGATATGGGTGAAGCTAGTGTGATTCTTGGGATCAAGTTGACTCAGTCAACTAATGGAATAGCTTTGTCACAGTCTCATTATATAGAGAAATCTATACTTGAGAAGTATGATTATTCAAATTGTAGAATTGCTAGTACACCATATGATTCAAAAGTTGCCTTAGTCAAGAATAGTTCAGGAGTTCCTGTGTCTCAGTTAAGGTATTCTTAGATTATTGGGAGTTTGCAATATCTTGCTAATGTGACTAGGCCAGATATTTCTTATTCTGTGTCTAAGTTGGCTAGATAAACAAGCTGTCCAAATAAGACTCATTGGGAGGCACTGGATAGAGTTCTTAGATATCTAAAGGGAACTATTTCCCTTGGCTTGCATTACCGGAGATTTCCGGGGGTACTCGAGGGGTACAGTGATGCAAGTTGGATAGCTAAGAAATCTGGTTCCAATGGAGTGACTGGATATGTATTTACCCTTGCGGGTGGAGCAGTGTCCTGAAAGTCTTCTAGACAGACTTTGATTACCCGGTCTACTTTTGAGGCTGAGTTGTGTGCACTTGATGCCACGGGGACGGAGGCTGAATGGTTACATGGACTCATGAGTATGTTACCTGTAGTAAGCAAGCCGCTTCCTGCCATTTCTGTTCATTGTGATAGCCGTACAACTATCGACAAAGTCAGAAGTGTAAAGTATAATGATAAAACAAAGAGACACATCCAAGTTAGACTAAAGTCTATAAGGGGTCTTGTGTCTGATAGGATTATTGCTATAGAGTTCATAAGAACTCAGGATAATATAGCTGATCCGCTGACTAAAGGGATTGAGCATGCTATAGTCCTTAAGTCGAGGTTGGGAATGGGACTGGTAACCCATCATAATTCATCAACAGCGAGAACCCAATATACCTGAGAGGAGATCCCTCAAAGTGTATTCAATGTGGTAATAACAAGTTGTAAGGATGAATTGGTAGTACCTCTACCATATACATTTAATCATACTCTGAATATATTTTGTAATATTAATATTAATTAATCAGGATATAATATAAATTATAAGGAAAACCCATTTTGTTTACTTTTTCTGTTTTGTTACTTGGTGTACCATATCGAGTAAAATAGAAGAAGAGCAACTTGAGATGCCTATATATTGAGAGGTATACTTGAGATTAAAATGACAAGTCTCGGTGCCTACCTCGCAAACATATATGAGTTGCATAGGTTTTTTGGGCAAACTGAGGTGCGAGTCGCCGTTGATCATTGTTGGTTCTGTGGCCAGATTGATCCGTTGCTGTTTTATCCTAGAAGCGATATTGCTGCATTCCATCACAGCTTAAGTGGGGGGGGGGGCAATAATCTCTTCAAGAACAGTCAAGTCCTCTTGAAGGGTTTGGCGACTCAGCTGTTGTGTTCTTCTTTTTATCAGAATTTGGAAAGCGATAAGAGATAAGTTTTCTTTTCTGTCTTTGTCAATTACAGTATTTATAGTTTGTTATTGCCTTCGTGTTTTATTTCGTTAGTTGGTTATTTTCCATGTTCTTATTATTATATATATAACTGCCCATTATTGCTGTGTAGTTAGAATTATACCCAACACATATTTCTATGTATATTAACATAAAATAAATATGATATCGTGGTTAGCGCATCAGGTGGGTATTCAGAGCCAACAAACTGACGACATGTATATTGGGTCAAGGTATACCCAAAATTTGGTATATTGGTTGTTTTCTCTTATTTTATAAATAAATGTCAATCCATTTAAATTATTTTAGTTTATTATTAAAAAAATATTTTTGTTTGTCACAAGTTTCATTGATTTTCGTCACACGCTATCAACAATATTTTATCACATAATTTGTAAACTTATACCATATATCACAATAATACTAATATTCAGATCTATTATAACAATTTATGAATTAGATATTTAAAAAGATATAGATAAAAAAACATGTATTAAGAATGCATGCGCATTATAAATATCCATACCTCTTATTAAATTAATTGTATGGAACCATGTCATACTTTAAGTATTATAACAGTTATATGGTTAAAATAAGCTCAAATTCAAGAGCATGGTTGGATAACCCAAGTGATTAAGAGTTTATCTTCTATCGTCCCAGATCCTTGGTTCGATACTCGCTCACTCCGAGAATTTATTAGAACGAATAAAAAATTTAAATTCAAGTAAAGATTATAAAATAAGGAACTCTCAGGTATTTAGGTACAATACAAACTTGTAGTAACATCAAATGTTATAAAACTCATCAATAATATTTTTAACACAAAAAATAGTTTTGATCATATTTCTGACATATAAATACACAAACAAATTAATAATTTATACCTATTTAGAGTATGCACATGCATTGCACTAGCTAAATATTGCATTCTGTCTAATTAATGGACCTCCAATATATATTTATTTTACTCAAAATCCTCGACCGATAAATGTACCAATATTTTTTTCTCAAATGCCAGTGCTTACATTTTCTTAATATTAAAAATTTACAAATTAGATGTTTAAAAAATAATATATATTTTGGCTTATAGTATTTGATAAAATATATAATAATGTTGATTTACATTGGTGTTAAGCTGCGTCATTACATGCCACAACATCGAAGAATGTTATCGACTAACATAAATAATCTTGGTAAAGTTTATGTTTTAAGTGCAACGACCTAACATGTCCAGAGATATGAATTTGTTAATATTGAAAGAAGGAGGGGGAAAGTTATTTAGGTCAAGTATAAAAAAATTTGAACAATTTAACAACGTATATAAATATACAGTTCAACAATGTACATTACCTAAAATAACATCAATTCGAACAATTTAGTGCATGCCCGTGCATTGCACGGGCTATAGAGCTAGTTATGTTTAATAAAATTACTGACTTATCGAGTTGCATAAGGTAATTTACACGGTTACTTATTTATTCTACATAATTATATCATACTATTATTTTAATATAGTATTATATAAAATATTATATTCTATAATTGGTTCGGTTTTTTCGATTTGGTTATAAGCATATAATGTAATCGTTACCAAATCGTTCCATGGGTTCAGTTCGATTACAATTTTTGTCGGTTTTCATCAATTTCGGTTTGTTTCGATTTGATTTTTTGATTTTTCAATCTGGTTTTGATTTTCCGGTTTTTTTGCTCGCTCCTAGTGAAAACACTGACAACTAGAAGAAAATGTTATCCTCATTCTCGTTTTATATATGAATTAAACAAGTGATCTGATTCGGTTGTACTATGAAACCACAAAGGCCTTTTTTTAAGGTCTTTGCAACTTGATATGTCGAAAGAAAATTTGGACGCTTTAATTGTGATTCGAGCAACAATATTGTGAATTATAATCGCCGGACAATAAGGAACAATATTGTGAATTATAACAACTAGATAATAAAGATAGCAGACATGTTTTGTTTAGGAAAAATAAGTATTCAAAACTTGAATAAATAATTAAATATCAATTTTTTCTTAAATATTCTTTCCCTTATTTAAATTCAAATTTTAAAGTCAATACCTATATATTTTTTGTTATATGTGGCTCCGATAATGTATGAAGAAAGCATAAAATATATATGACTAATCACCTTCACTATGTATACATTTGTATTTAATCACAAGCATTTGTGCATAATGTGCATAAATAACTAATGAATATTGTTTTTATGGCTACTTCATTAAACTACACTTAAACAGATATAGAAACTAATCATATATTTTCTTGGATTATTATGAATTTGGAGAATACTAAATTCTAGTAAATAAATAAAAAGTTAAAGAATACAACATTCCACAAGATTCTTTTGATTGAATCTGATAATTGCAATTAGATAGTTTACTTTTCTTTGATAAAAGTAAGGTTTGAAATTTGGTGGTCGTTGAATACAACTTTACAATTATCAATTTTTATAATTATAACAATTTTCAAATATTCAAATATGCATCTATATTTTTTATTTAAAAGAAAAATATCCTTCCGACAAACACAAGAATATCTAGACTGAGTTATTGCTTAAAGTCGGGTTTGATTTCGTGCAACTTATTATGCAAGATTTATTTATTTCATTTAAAGTTTTAACTTTTTGAGAGTTTGATTCTGCATAATTACATATTTGATATATATAATATTCATCGTAATTTATTTTCAAAATGAATTTTCTCCAATTATATATCTTAAATATACTATTAAAGTAAATTACCCAAAATACCTACATTTTTAAACTTATTTTTAAAATACAATCATTTTTAAATTTATTTTCAAAAATGCCGCTTTTAAATTTTATTTTAAAATATACAGTTTGTGTGGGTAATACGATTTGATATAAAATAATTACTCTGTAAACAAGAGTGCCAAGAACAGTTGTTATTGATATCCTCTGAAAATACCAGATATATAAAACGTACAAGAAATAACTATGCTAGAAATTTAGACCACACACCAACTACTTCCCTACAATAACTCTGCTACTCTTATTTGTAAATGCTGCCTACAAATACTCCTACTCGACAACACGACCAATTCAGAGTTGAACTAAACAAACATCAAATAAATAACAATAAATTAAAACACTAAATTTTAAGATTATCCAACAATTCTCCCCTTAATCTCAAACTTCTTGTCTAGCTGCTGCACTCCCAGAAGATCACGCGTCCTCTCAAACTTTATTGTTGTCATTGCCTTAGTCAGACTATCAGCCTGTTGCATCCCACTGCTAACATGTTTGACAATCACTTCGTCGCGTTCTACACATTCACGGATGAAATGGTAACGGATATCAATGTGTTTGGACCTGCCATTGAACACAGGGTTCTTAGCCAAGTCAATGGCTCACATATTGTCGATATATAGAGTAACTGGACCTATATATTCTGATGTGATCTGACCCAGTACATTCCACAACCAAATCCCTTGAGAAGCTGCTGCAATGGCCGCCATTAGTTCAGCTTCACACGAGGATAATGCCACACACCTTTGCTTTTGTGACACCCAGGATATGAGACTTTCATTCAAGTAATATGCCATTCCTCCCGTGCTCTTCCTATCATCCACCGTGCCTCCCATATCACTGTCTGAGTACCCAGAAATTATATTATTTCCTCCTTTCTCTGAATACACCAGTCCAAATTGCAGCGTGCCTTTCAAATATCGTAGTATTCTCTTTACAGCACTCAAGTGGAGAATTGTAGGTCGTTCCATATAACGACTCACGATACCAACTGCATAGGCAATGTCTGGGACGTGTATTAACCAAGTAACGAAGACTTCCAACCAAGCTCTTGTACATCATAGTGTCAACTGTCTTTCCCCATTCATCCTTACTGATTTTATCCTTGGGATCCATTGGGTACTTTGTTGGATTGCAATCCTTCATACCTGCTTTTTCTATGATTTTTTTGGTATAAGATGATTGTTTCAGCACGATATAATTCTGGTTTTACTCCACCTCGATCCCCAGATAATAGCTAAACCTTCCCAAATCTGTCATCTCAAATTTGACTCCCATCTCCAACTTGAACTCTTCGATCTTGGTAACATTAGCTCCGGTTACTAAAATATCATCAACATAAATGGCTATGATTAAGCTGTCATCCCCCTATCCTCGTGTATAGACTGCATTTTCATATGGGCAGCGTTTAAAACCCAGACCTTCAAGGCATTGGTTGAGTTTTGCATACCAGGCCCTTGGCGCCTGTCGTAGACCATATAAAGCTTTGGTTAGTTTGTACACCAAATCTTCATGGCCCTGTTTCTTGTATCCTTCTGGCTGCGAAACATATACATCTTCATTAATCTCACCATTGAGAAATGCAGTTTTTACATCTAAATGGTGAACCTGCCAATTCCTTTTTGCAGATAAAGCCAGCAGTAAACGAATGGTTTCAAGTCGAGTTACTGGAGCATAAACTTCTTCATAGTCAATACCATGTTCTTGTGCGTATTCCTTGGCCACGAGTCGAGCCTTGTGCTTTGTCACCTTACCAGTAGCATCCCTTTTTAACTTAAATATCCATTTTAAACCAATCTCTTTATGTCCTAGTGGCAGTTTAACGAGTGTCCGGGTGCCATTTTTTTCAATAGAATCAATTTCTGCTTCCATGGCTCGATGCCAATTTTGATCCTTTACTGCCTCCTTGTAGTTTGCCGGCTCTTCTATTCCCATCAAATACAGTTCCTCGTCCAGTGTTACTTATTCTGTATCATTATATATATCCGAGATCAGTCTGCTTCATTTTGGAGTTACACTGTCATCGTAATTCTCAGCTCTCAAGTCTTGTGTTGTAAATGGTGACAGTGGACTCCCAGGTTGGGTTTTATTTTCTGCATCCTGATTTTCTTCCCCATATTCTCCATCATTCATCAACATATCATCAATCACAAAAGTAGTCATTTGTTCATCTTCACAAATTTCTGTCTTCTCCCATTGCCAAGCTTTTTTTCTTCAAATGTAACGTCTCTACTCACATGTATCCGTTTCTCCTTAGGATTATATAATCTGTACGCCTTGCTACCAGGCTCCTTTCCAAGGTTGACAACACAACACTGCGATCGTCTAATTTTGAAGTGAAATGGCTAGGAACCTTCATGTGACCAACACAATCAAAAACACGAAGATGTGCAATATCCGGTTTTTGCCCAGTCCAAGCTTCATATGGAGTAATTCCTGTCAAAGCTCTAGTTGGCAATCGATTCAAAACATATACTGCGTGTCTGACAACCTCCCCCCAATATGTGGCTGGTAAATTCATCTCCTTCAACAGGCTTCGAGCCATCTCCATGACTGTCCTATTACGGCGTTCCATCACGCCGTTCTGCTGAGGTGTGTAAGGAGCAGTGTAGTGTCTCCTTATACCACTTCTTTCACAATACAAATTGAATTCATTTGAATTAAACTCACCCCCCTATCAGTTCTAAATGTTGTAATTCTTCGTTCTGGCCCGGTTTCAACTAAAGCCTTGAAATTTTTAAAAGCATCAAAGGCCTCAATTTTACTCTTAAGCATTCCCACATGGCACGACTAAAATCATCAACCAACAAGAATACATACCGATTACCAGCTGTTGTCTCAGGCGTGATCGGACCACAGAGGTCACCATGCACAAGTTCAAGGACTTTTGCTGCACTGAAGGTTGATTTTGTTGGCATTTGCTTCCTCATTTGCTTTGACAGTAGACATCCCACACATACATACTTTGGTTGAGTGATATTACTAAATCCCTTCACCATTTTCTCCTTGGCCATTAGTGACATTGCTTGGTAATTTACGTGTCCCAAGCGGGCATGCCACAATTTGGAAACCTCTTCTATTTTTGACAATAAACATTGTGGTTTTCCAGATTCGATGATCAGTTTGTAGAGTCTTTTTGCTGACCTCTTGACCTTCATCAATAAATTTCCCTTCTCTTCATGAACCCACATGTACTCGCCCTTAATAGTAATTCGATTTCCCTCTTCAGCCAATTGACCCAGACTAATGATATTGCTACGAAGGCTGGGTTTGAAATAGACCTCCTTGAGAACTCGTTCATCTCCATTCTTACACTTGAGAACAATTGATCCCTTTCCCTTTATCTCTACAGCTGATCCATCTCCAAATTTAACTTGTCCAGTAACACCTTCGTCCAAAGTATAGAATTTTGATTTTTGTCCAGACATATGGTTGCTGGCGCCGTTATCAAGATACCACATGTTTGATTCCTCATGACTGTTCTCACGATTGTGCCCTAGCAGAGGCCTCACCTTACTTTCATCAAGTACCATCAATTCCCTTTCATTTCTTGTGTGTTCAGCTAGCAGTAGAGCTGGTTCGTCATCATCTATCCTCGTTAGATTTTCTTCTGGTTTTTGATCTCTGAATCACCTTAGTTTTCTGCACTCTGCTGTAAAGTGTCCATAGATCTTGCAATTGAAGCACCTGATTTTGCCTTTATCTAGCATTCCTCGTCCCCTGAAACCTGAACTTTGTCCCTCAGTTCCTCCCCTTCCAGTCCGTTTGAGCCATTCTTCTCTTGTGAAAAGCAATTTTCCTTCCTCATTTTCTCTTTTCCGTCATTCCTCTTCAGTAAGCATGAGCCTTGTTTCACCTGTGTCTGTCTTGCCTTTTACTCTTTCTTCATGTGCCTTCAACGAACCCATAGCCTCTTCCACGGTCATAGTCTCCAAGTCGCTGAATTGCTCCAAAGTGGAGGTGATCTGCGGAAACTTGGGCGATACAGCTCTCAACAATCATTTCACCACATATGATTCATTCATTTCCTCTCCCAATGCCCTTATGTTGGTCACCAGTCCGTTGAGCCTCATATAGAAATCATCTAGCACATCTGTCTCTTTCATACTAAGAGATTCAAATTCAGCCTTAAGGGTTTGAACCCTCGCCTTTCTCACACGATCTGCACCCTGACAGAGTGTTTTCATTGCCTCCCACGTTTCTTTTGCCGTTTTTCTATCTGCAACTGACAGCAAGATTTCTTCTGGGATGCCTTGGTATAGCATGGCTAAAGCGATCTTGTCTGTTTTCTCCTGGATCTTGTATGTTTTCTCCTCGGTCGTTCCCTTTGGATCAGTTGGTTCGACTGCAACCCAGACACCTTGAGCTTGCATATATACCTTCATTTTGAGTGCCCAAGCTGTGTAGTTGCCTCTTGAAAGCATTGGGTACGTCAATCCAAATGACCCACCTTTTGTCTTGTTTATCTCTACAGTTGACATCCTTGCTCTGATACCAAATTGTGGGTAATACGATTTTATATAAAACAATTACTCTGTAAACAAGAGTGCCAAGAATAGTTGTTATTGATATCCTTTTGGAAATACCAGATACATAAAACGTACAAGAAATAACTATGCTAGAAATTAGGACCACATACCAACTACTTCCCTACAATAACTCTGCTACTCTTATTTATAAGGTTTTTCTCCATGCCGTCTTGTTGTACAGGTTCCAACTCTCGAGCCTGATTTTCGTCCTCGGACTCTTTGTACAGTTATCAAAATCTGCTTTGATAACTTTCGACACTTTTCCTCTTCCTCACTGAAGAACTACGAGTCTTGTTCCTCGAATCCGAGTGCAATATTTCTGAAATAGAGGAAGGGCTTGGTGAAGTTTTTGTTGGATCAGAAGCATCAAATGCTTTGATCGGTTATAATGGTTAAACCCGATCAGTAGGTTTTACTCCTAAAACTGACTTTTTTTATTTAAAAATTATCCTATCCAGTGTGTCGAAACCATTTCCCTGATTACATTGTAATTGCTTTAAAGTGGCAAAAGGCCAAAAACAGTCTGAAAATGGTACCATGATCAGGGAAAAGGGCAGGTTAACGCAAGTATAAAATGATTTATACCTTTAACTGAGCTAGCTGGTCTGCATTAACACCATTTCAGAAGTATATGAAAGCTCACAACATATACATTTGTGCGTAAATCACATGCATTTCTGCATAAATTACTAATGAGTATTTAGTTTAAATTTGTGCGTAAATCATGTACATTTGTGCATAAATTACTAATGAGTATTTAGTTTAATAAGTTACAGTTTAATGTAGATGAGGATTGATAACATTTTTTTGTTAGATCGGTAAGATTTTGGAGGATCCTAAATTTTAATAACTAGCAAATAATATCAAAGTATATTTGTGGGCGCAGAAGATTTGGTGATAAAAGAAATCATTAATTATAATTAACTACATTTAGAGTTATTTTGCTGCTCGAGATGTCAGGTCATTTCTAGCATTTTAGTGTGTCTCATGTTCTACTCTATCGTATAATTTTGATTTTAATTCTTAAAACATATATATAATGTTATTGATAGTTGTTTGAATGATAAAAGAAAAAACCTTATAAAGGATCTCTCAAAAAATCAATGATTATACAATTTGTTATCAAAGTTTAAAATGAATACATATTATAGGGATTAATACTTTCAGTCTCTTAAGGTACAGAGAAATTCCTTATATATTTACATTTGAAATTTTTATGAAGAACATGGAGGAAAAGAACAATCTTTTGCTATTATGATCACTTTCTCAATCTTCTCTACTTTAACAAATGTCTAATGATCTTCTCCGAGACCTCTTAGTTTCCTTGCATTGCTTCATCTGTTCTCCTCAGTTTTCTGTTTCTCTTGTTCCAGCTTGAGTGCATTTACTCATTCACCTGTTCAATTTAAATAAGCAAAGTTAAAACCTGTAAGTTTGACGGATAATATGATTCATCAACCTCTTGTTACCGGGAGAGGAATTATATCCACTAGGCTATAAGGATAGAGGTGCAGATAAATATATCAGAGTTTATAAATTTGTAACATACTGATTGTTCTTTTACAATGGAGAACAGCTGCATGTATGGAGCTCTCGGAATCACATGACCTTTGCCAATTATCAGCTGAGTATGCTACACTTGCTCGCAGAGATGCTGAAGCTGAACAAGTGTTGTACAGGTTCCGACTCTAGAGCCTGATTTTTGTCCTCAGACGCTTTGGCAAAG
The DNA here is from genome assembly GCF_009905375.1 of Apium graveolens. NCBI lineage: Eukaryota > Viridiplantae > Streptophyta > Magnoliopsida > Apiales > Apiaceae > Apium > Apium graveolens. The sequence goes on from NC_133650.1 coordinate 315,642,253, forward strand.
TGGCCTAAAGAAATTCAGGTACTTCAATAACATCTGCTTAGATAACTTTGGGCACTTTCTTAGTGACGAACTACGAGTCCTGTTACCTGAATCTTGGTGCAAGTTATCTGTAAAACAGCTAGGTGAAGTTTTGGTTGGATCAGAAGCATAAAATTCTTCTTCCTTCACTTGTTTTACAAAGACAGGCACTATGAAGCCATTAAAAATCAGCTCATCAGCATGAACTATCGCAGGAGCCTGTGATATTGGAAAATCAAAATCCTGGGAAACTTTAAAGAATCTCTTTGAGGAAGACAACTGTGGATCCATTTCTATAAATGAAGCTTCATGATATGTATCAAGTGAAGCTCTAAAAGAGTGTCCCGGGCTTCCAATGGATGGATTCATGTTAGCTAACCAACTATACGAAAAGCTCTCGATCGCCAGAGTTTGGTATGTTGCCATGCTGTTAGATCTATTTGCACGGATGAGAAGAGTGTAAAAGTTTCATATCAGAAACAAATGTGTGTAAAAAGAACAAGCAAATGCAGTCCTTTAAGAATCATATCTCTAATATCTATCATATATACAAGTATCTATGTATTTTGCATTGCTATCACTATCCTCCCCTTTCAATCATGCATGTGGTTGCACGAATACAGACAACGATAACTATTAATTGACACGAAAAGGAAAAGGAAAACAGAATGGCCCTCTAATGTATTGTTACATCTTCAGTTTAACTCAGTTTCCTTCTCATAATTGTATAGAAAAAACTAGCCAAAGAACATTGGTCCCTTCCACTTGATTACAATATTTTTACAGCTAAAAGCTTTAAATAAGAGGAACAGAACAAGCTCATGCATGTATAAAAACTATCAAACTACTAAGACATAAGAGTAATAATCAGAATATAGCCCTTCATGTGTAGTACTTTTCGTGTGACCGTGGCATTCTAAACAATCTAGACAAGATGTTGATTCTGCTTTGTTTGCTTTTGTTGTCATCTTCTAATATTCTTACTCCGGAGCAGCAGAGACCGGGCTTATTGTGATATCACATGCAGTTGTTTTGTACACTACTCCTAGCACTTGCATGGCCTAATTGAAAGCCAGATGATCATGTATACTTGATACCATGAAGAGACAAAAACACATAATGCAATTATGTGTCAACGGAGCCCTGCCCCATCTTATCAACGGAAAAATGGAATAAACAGAAAGTTTTACTGTCTGTAGAACTAAGAAATGCATAAACTAACAGATATAAGCAGCACAAACTCAAACATTTCAGGCTTTACATATAATTTTACCAATGCCAGCAGGACAGCAGTAGTAAAAAGCGAGAAATAGGAAATCTATCAAAATATATTATCGCGGTCATTGCTTGGTAAGGAAACTTCAAGCACTCACATCCACCAACTGCCTTAGTGGTGGCATTTTGAGATCTACACAAACTTAATCTCAAAGAAGGTCATGTCACATTCGTTCTTAAGTTTAACTATTTTTATGCGCACAACAATGTAAACAAACAATAGCAGAGGACATTGGTCCAGACTGTTGTCGCAGAAAGATATGGACATGAGTGTAGGTTTCTGGAGCACACACCAAAACATGAAAATGACTAAGAATCAAATGGTCCTCCCTGATGTCCCCTCAAGGACAAAATCAAATTATAAAGTTAAAGTATTCAAAATATCATTTAAAAAATTAGAACAAAATGTTTTCAAAATGCATTATCAAATTACTTAACTAGGTTGTGGAGCTTAAGGAGTGTATGAACTATAAACATACCACAAGAAGTGCATTAAACTAGGACATCCACCATCAATGGGTATTAGTCTTTCTACTAGCTATTTAAACGATGTATACTGTTAAAGAGTATAAGATCATGTTCGGGCCTTCCTCTAACACCTTAAGGTTTTAATGTGATTGGTTACTTAATATGGTATCACAGCTCGGTTTAAGGAGGGACTTGGGTTCGAGTCCTCCCAACCCCATTTATTTTATTTAAATATTGTTTGTTCGGGTCTTCCTCTAACATCTTAAGATTTTAGTGTGATTGGTTACTTAACATATACTTGTATCTTTTGTGCCGAAAATAGGTGTCCATTATAACAGCCTGGACTTTATTGCATATAAATACGACCTTCATTTCCTAATCCTATCAGCATTGGAGGCTCTTCTTTAAACATCCCTGGTTCCTTTAACAAGACATCGTCTTCTTTTTGAGGCGACCACAATACTTCGACAGACTGTATATATAAAGAATGCTTGTTATGACAACACAAAATACTTCAAAAAACTGAAAAAAATGTGGATCAGAAGCATATACTGTTTAGTTAATTACCCGTATTTCTGTTTCTGGAATAGAATTAAGTGTTTGCAACACTGCAACGGAATCAAGGTACACATGTCTCTTTTTGTTCGTACATGGAATCAAGTGTTTACCAGTAGCGATCACAGACATTGTAGCCAATGTATACTCATTTTCTATGTTGCTGCTATTAGCTTCAACCATACTATTCTTTTTATATCTGACACCGTCTGCGTTCACATATGTTTCCTCGTCCTCGCCATATTTGACACGCTCTCTTTTTATAATTTGTTGGAAGCGTTTACTTAAGCTTTCCAAGGAGTCATACTCTCTGTCTGCAACAATTGGCAACCTCAGAAGCAAATGACATAATTGTCTAAATTATGTCTAGTACAAAAGAGATAAAGAGTTCAAGTACATGTTGGAGTTGGTCCAACTGGTCTAACAATAATTATTCACCTCGATCCCCAGATAATAGCTAAGCCTTCCCAAATCTGTCATCTCAAATTTGACTCCCATCTCCAACTTGAACTCTTCGATCTTGGTAACATTAGCTCCAGTTACTAAAATATCATCAACATATATGGCTATGATTAAGCTGTCATCCCCCTATCCTCGTGTATAGACTGCATTTTCATATGGGCAGCGTTTGAAACCCAGACCTTCAAGGCATTGGTTGAGTTTTGCATACCAGGCCCTTGGCACCTGTCGTAGACCATATAAAGCTTTGGTTAGTTTGTACACCAAATCTTCATGGCCCTGTTTCTTGTATCCTTCTGGCTGCGAAACATATACATCTTCATTAATCTCACCATTGAGAAATGCAGTTTTAACATCTAAATGGTGAACCTGCCAATTCCTTTTTACAGATAAAGCCAGCAGTAAACGAACGGTTTCAAGTCGAGTTACTGGAGCATAAACTTCTTCATAGTCAATACCATGTTCTTGAGCGTATTCCTTGGCCACGAGTCGAGCCTTGTGCTTTGTCACCTTACTAGTAGCATCCCTTTTTAGCTTAAATATCCATTTTAAACCAATCTCTTTCTGTCCTGGTGGCAGTTTAACGAGTGTCCAAGTGCCATTTTTTTTCAATAGAATCAATTTCTGCTTCCATGGCTCGACGCCAATTTTGATCCTTTACTGCCTCCTAGTAGTTTTCCGGCTCTTCTATTCCCATCAAATACAGTTCCTCGTCCAGTGTTACTTCTTCTGTATCACTATATATATCCGAGATCAGTTTGCTTCGTTTTGGAGTTACACTGTCATCGTAATTCTCAGCTCTCAAGTCTTGTGTTGTAAATGGTGACACTGGACTCCCAGGTTGGGTTTCGTTTTCTGCATCCTGATTTTCTTCCCCATATTCTCCATCATTCATCAACATATCATCAATCACAAAAGTAGTCATTTGTTCATCTTCACAAATTTCTGTCTTCTCCCATTGCCAAGCTTTTTTTCTTCAAATGTAACGTCTCTACTCACATGTATCCGTTTCTCCTTAGGATTATATAATCTGTACGCCTTGCTACCAGGCTCCTTTCCAAGGTTGACAACACAACACTACGATCGTCTAATTTTGAAGTGAAATGGCTAGGAACCTTCATGTGACCAACACAATCAAAAACACGAAGATGTGCAATATCCGATTTTTGCCCAGTCCAAGCTTCATATGGAGTAATTCCTGTCAAAGCTCTAGTTGGCAATCGATTCAAAACATATACTGCGTGTCTGACAACCTCCCCCCAAAATGTGGCTGGTAAATTCATCTCCTTCAACAGGCTTCGAGCCATCTCCATGACTGTCCTATTACGGCGTTCCATCACGCCGTTCTGCTGAGGTGTGTAAGGAGCAGTGTAGTGTCTCCTTATACCACTTCTTTCACAATACAAATTGAATTCATTTGAATTAAACTCACCCCCTATCAGTTCTAAATGTTGTAATTCTTCGTTCTGGCCCGATTTCAACTAAAGCCTTGAAATTTTTAAAAGCATCAAAGGCCTCAATTTTACTCTTAAGCATTCCCACATGGCACGACTAAAATCATCAACCAACAAGAATACATACCGATTACCAGCTGTTGTCTCAGGCGTGATCGGACCACAGAGGTCACCATGCACAAGTTCAAGGACTTTTGCTGCACTGAAGGTTGATTTTGTTGGCATTTGCTTCCTCATTTGCTTTGACAGTAGACATCCCACACATACATACTTTGGTTGAGTGATATTACTAAATCCCTTCACCATTTTCTCCTTGGCCATTAGTGACATTGCTTGGTAATTTACGTGTCCCAAGCGGGCATGCCACAATTTGAATAGATTAAAGATATTTTTAAAAAAATCGAAACACCAATTCATGACTAAAAACTAGTTAGCGGTGGTAGTCAAACTAATGCTTGATTGTTAAAATAACAAACCGAATAAAGTTATCTTGATCTGAAACTTTGGTTATATTACTAAAATATATTTATTTTGACATCCATATGGTTGGATCGATGATAAATATTTTAAAATAAGTTGAGACACCAATATAGTAGTGAATACTAGTTAGTAGTACTAGTCAAACTAATACTTGACTGTTAAAATAGCTATAAAATTATTTTGATCTGAAACTTTGGTTATATGAATAAAATATATATTTTATGACATCCAAAGGGTTGGATCGATAGAAAATATTTTAAAAAATTTGAAACACCAATACAGGACTAAACACTGGTTACTAACACTAGCCAAACTAATGCTTGACTATTAAAATAGCAAACCGGATAAAATTATTCTGACATGAAACTTTGGTTATAGCAATAAACTATATGTTTTATGACATCCATACGGTTGGATCAATGAGAAATATTTTTAAATAAGCCGAGACACCAATACATGACTTAAAAAATCATACCTATATGAATTTTTTTAGAACATCTTATAATTTTTTCGAGTTTTAACGAGCGAGTTCGAGCCGAACTCGAGCCGAGCAACCCAAAACTCGGATCGAACTCGTTTTGCTTAACGAACACATTTGTCTGTTCGAGGTCAAGTTCGTTAACGAGCCGAGCCAAACGAGCTCTTAACGAGCCGAGCTCGATCTTATTCGCGTACAGCTCGGTTCGTGAGCAGTCCTATTTGTTATTCCCAAACAATCTAACAACGAATTACAGAAGGGCAGGGGGTTGAATGTAATTCTGGTTTCTTTTCGATTTCAAGAACTATTCTACCTCAAATATATAACAGTGTTTGATTAAGCAAAAGTGTGAAATAAAAATATTGACATAATCAAACACAAAAAAATTAAACACAAGTATTTAAAACTTTCTAGTGGATTGAACTTTTCCACCAGATATATATATATATATATATATATATATATATATAAGATCGAGAACTGTGTGATACAAATGTTGTACATAGCTGCTTACAAGTAGAACTACAAAGAACAGAAAAGTTCTTCACAGAAACAGATTTATCTATTTCTCTTGTTGATTGCTTACTTGCTTGATTGTTTTTCTACTTACTACTCTTGTTTTATATATCACCAAATTACATTATAAAAAGAAAAACTAATAAGACAAAAGTGTCTTAGTCTAATTACATGCTTCGTCATTTTTCTATCCAGCATCTTTAAATATCTTCAAGTTAGCATGAAAATTAAAATGCTTCTTTATTCTCTAAAACCTGTAAATAGGCTGCCACACCATTTGCATCTAATCAACCCTTGTGACTGTACAATACATACATTATACATATGCATACAATAATAAGATAGCGATACAGTATATATAAATCTAGGATTAAACGAATAAAGACGAACAATTATAAGGATAAAAGCATGTATATATGAATATGAATACTTACAAGAATATTATATGTATGTATAAAGGTAAACATAGGTAAATTAAATTATTGTTAACATGAAAGTCACCGAATTCGGTTGTTTTTGTTGTTTCAAATATTTGTAATTTTTGGAGGGAAATTTCCCGCCTAGCTATTATTACTGAGTTTAATAAAAATAAAAGCACATCTAAGATTAAATTCCACCGATTAAAAGCAACCGACTATAAATTCCACTGATTAAAAGCGACCGAACTTAAATTCCACCGCACGCGGTTGATTTTATTCATTCGTCAACGAAAATTCTAGTTGATTTTAAATTCCACCGAAATTGGTGAAATTTAATGTCGGTGGCTTTTAGTTAGTGGAATTTAGTTATTTTTGTTGTAGTGAATCATATTTCCTTAACATAAACAAATGAGAGAGATATATTAGTATTTTGAGAATATATTGTTAAAATGTTGTTTTTGTTAAAAAATAGGCACATGCTGCGTGCAAACTTAGGGAAGGTTTTAAAAAATAAACATAATAAAACGATGATAATAAGAGAAACATCGAAGACTCACAACTTTACATGAATTAAATTTCAAAATTAAGCTTGTGTTATTGTTTTAAGCCTCTGATAATCATCACCACTTAAACATGGCCGAGTGAGATAATATAACATGTAACATGGTTTCAATATAAGTTTTGTTGTTGTCAATTTCTTTTTAATTTTTTAATCTTAATTTATATGCACATATTTGTAGAGTCAAAACTAGAATTTATGTATATACATGTATATTTGGTGTTAACTGGAGAAAATAAACTTGTATATACTTCTCATCAATTAAAAGATTACAAGTAGTGGTTTAAATAAAACTAAAATAATAGGTGATAACATTAAACCATCAACCCCTTCCTACTATTTCTTCACTAATAAACCTAAATGTCTACTACTTCCACGTACTAATCCTACTGCTACTAATAAATAAAGCATGTTGACTTATTCAAATAAATAAAATAATAACTTCAACATATAATTTAGATTAAAATCCCAACAATCTCCCTCTTAATCAAAATTTTCCTAAATAAATACTAGCAGCCTGTATGGCTTTTAATATTGATAACTTGTAGGTTAAAATACTAGCAGATTCTAATATAGATAACTTGTAGGTTAAAATATAAGGTTTTGTTTCGTTATAAATACTCTTCATTTTTATTTATAAAATTTGTAGGGCTCTTCTCAGCATAAATCAGCAGTCTTGTAAAATTTGTAAAAAATTCATCGCAAGACGGAATTTATTGATTCTGGACTTTTTGGAACTCTCTTTTCGTTCTTTACAACTTTCGTATTTCGTATTTTTCAAGAAAACGTCGTTTAGAGGGTCAAAAAGGCTAAATTCAGATCTGATCAGGCTTTGAGGTAACTACTTTTTGACTTACTTTTATTTTCGGAAAAGTTTTGCGTATAAGATATAAGAATTTTGTTTCAAACTGTATAAGACATAAGATACGAGAATCTTTTGAAACCCAGTCTTTTCGAACCCGTTCATAATTTACACTATAGTTCCGGAACTAGCCTTAGATACCCTTAGTAGGCGCACGAGTGTGCAACTTTAGATACCTATTAAGGGCTCGTAATTATTGAAATTTAGATGCCGACCACTGGAAAAGTGTGGTAAATAATTATAAGAATAAGAATAAGATGTCGGCTACTGGCAAAGTGTGGCCGTAGATCAAGACTGTGGTATTTAATAAGAATATCGTTTCGTTCTGTTTTATTCTGTTCTGATCTGTTATAAAATATGCTCTGTTCTGTATTAAATTCTGAATTTTAAAATATAAAACTTTGGGTTGGATCTACTTTAGAAATTATTTTACAAAATTATTATTGTTTTGAGAAAAATCGTTTTATTAAAACACACATTGTTTTCCAGTTAAATAGTTAGTCAATTTGTACTTGCTGGGCTTCGTAGCCATTCTTTTAATATTTCAGGTTTCGTTTAAGATTTCGAGTTGGATAACATTGGAGTTTATGGATAACATTTCCAATAGTCTAACAAAGCTACGAGTACGAGAGTAGGGTAAAAAAATAACACCAACTGAAGATGGTGGAGAACTAATGATGCTAATTGAGATTTGAATTGACTTGGTTCATCAAATAACTTGTAATGGCAAATTATGATGTCTAAGTGTAAAAATGGAAAAGAAAGAGAAGAGAGGAGAAACTGTCCGGAGAGAGGTCGTTAGAAGTGGATATGACGATAAAAGAAGAATGTGATGATGTTGAGGGAAGAGATGAGTACATATTGTTAGAAAATGGAAAGTTTGAGGCATATTTTATATATGTTCTTGATATGATTTCCGGAAACTAACACTTGGAGGTTGTTCCTTGACATGAGGACTTAAACTTTCATATTTGGATCTAAGATATTTTCTTAGTGAAATCCATGAATATATTGAGACAAAGTTGCTTGTTTGAAATGGGTTATGGGGATTTCGCCCACATTGGTATTGTAAAAGAAAGATATTGAGTTTATATAGCATCTTGTGTTAGTGTTGTTTACAACTACTAGCATAAGTGGAATGCTTGTGTGGCCTAGTGCTAGTGGGAACTCTTATATTTTTCTTTTCTATTACAAGTTTAATTATTTATATTGATTATTTAATTATTAATATAAAATATATTGAGTAAGGATTATTTTAATCATACTCTAAATATATTTTGTAATATTAATATTAATTAATCAGGATATAATATAAATAATAAGGAAAACCCATTTTGTTTACTTATTCTGTTTTGTTACTTGGTGTACCACATCGAGTAAAATAGAAGAAGAGCAACTTGAGATGCCTATATATTGAGAGGTATACTTGAGATTAAAATGACAAGTCTCGGTGCCTACCTCGCAAACATATATGAGTTGCATAGGTTTTTTGGGCAAACTGAGGTGCGAGTCGCCGTTGATCATTGTTGGTTCTGTGGCCAGATTGATCTGTTGCTGTTTTATCCTAGAAGCGATATTGCTGCATTCCATCACAGCTTAAGTGGGGGCAATAATCTCTTCAAGAACAGTCAAGTCCTCTTGAAGGGTTTGGCAACTCAGCTGTTGTGTTCTTCTTCTTATCAGAATTTGGAAAGCGATAAGAGATAAGTTTTCTTTTCTGTCTTTGTCAATTACAGTATTTATAGTTTGTTATTGCCTTCGTGTTTTATTTCGTTAGTTGGTTATTTGCCATGTTCTTGTTATTATATATATAACTGCCCATTGTTGCTGTGTAGTTAGAATTATACCCAACAATCTTGAAGAGATTATCTTTGTTATATATTAATTAGCAAGATGGTTAACGAAACTGTTGATGTTCCTAAAATTGTTGAGACTGGTTTTGGTTCTGGTGGTACTACTACCATTGACTGGACCACGTATCGTTTTCCCCATCCAATTGATTTATCGGGTATGCCTAATAAATTTAGTGGTGGAGCTTCTTTTCTCTTTGGCAGAAAAAGGCGAAGCTCTAGTTAACGGTTAAGGGTCTATTGTTAGTGGTACAGTATGATCCTCCTGGGTTGGGTCAAGAGAAAGCTGAATCTGTTAAGGTTTATGCTTTATGGGCTGAGAAGGATGGGGTGGCTAGGGCAGCCAATTTTGGCATCCTTGGAGAACACCTTGTTCGATGTTTATTCATCAGATGCTTATACTGCTAAAGTCTTATGGGATAAGCTGGACCAAACCCATAATACTGATTCTCAAGGATTTGAGAAGTATTCTGTGGCTAGGTTTCTTGATTTTAAGCTGGTGGATGGAAAATCCATGACTGAACAGGTTCATGAGTTTGAGATGTTAGTTCATGATTTGGGTGAGTCCGGTATGGTCTTGCTTGAGAAGTTTCGAGTGATGTCTGTGATTAAAAAGCTCCCTAAGTCTTGGGAAGAGTTTGCTCTCTCCCTGAAAAGACAGAAAGGAGAGATCACATAGACTAACTTGATGTTGGACATCTCAGTACAGGAGCAGCACAAGTCCAAATAGGGGACATGTGTTGCCTGTGGAACATGGGAGCTCGAAGGTAAATATAGTGACTGTAGGACAGAAAAGAAAGGTAGTCACTAAGAAGGCTAACACTAAACCTGACAAGAACAAGGCTAAGAAACCAAAGGCGAACAAACCATGTTGGTCTTGTGGACAGGTTGGTCATTGGAGCAAAAACTGTCCAAGTAAGAAAGCTAAGAAAGCTGGAGTGGTAGCTCAAGCAAATACTGTGCTTGGACTTGGAACCACGAATGGGCCAGTAGCTAACATGGTCATTGGTGAGGTTGTTGCCTTTGGAACCGATGAAGGGTATGTTACTTACAACCCTGTACTACTTTCCACTTATCTGTCACATGAGTGGTTGATTGATACTAGAGCTAATGTACATATTTGTGCTGATGTTAGCTTGTTTGTATCTTATCAACAGAGTCATGGAGTGACAGTGACGATGGGGAATGCTAGTGTTGCACAAGTGCTTGGAATAGGAAACATGGACCTAAAGTTTGCTTCTGGGCGGATTCTATCTCTCACTAGAGTGTATCATGTTCCCTCTATTCGTAGAAATATTATAAGTGGAAGTTGTTTAGTTAAAAATGGCTTTGAACTTTCTTTGAAGTGTAATAAAGTAGTTATTACTCATACTGGTACATTCTTTGACAAGGGTTACTTGTTTGATGGTTTGTTTTTAATAAATGTTGAACCCGTTTTGGGTGGTTTTATTAATGATAGTGTTGCACCTTCTGTTAATTGTGTAGAATCATCTGATTTGTGACACTTACGACTTGGTCATTTAAATTTTGGTGCTCTAAAGATTATGATGAATTTAGAGTTGATTCCAAAGTACGCCATTGATAAGAAATCTAAGTGTCAAGTGTGTGTAACTGCTAAACAAATAAGGAAACCTTTTCATAATGTTGTTAGGGATTCAGACTTGTTAGATTTAGTACACTCAGACATATGTGAATTTGGTGGTGTGTTGACTAAGGATCACTGTAGATATTTCATTACCTTTATAGATGATTGTAGTAGATATTGTTATGTTTATTTGCTTAAACATAAGAATGAAGCACTAGATAAATTCATTATGTATAAAAATGAAGCTCAAACACAAATTGGCAAAGTACTTAAATGTTTGAGGTCTGATAGAGGTGGTGAGTATACGAGTACCTTGTTTAATGAATTTTGCGCAAACAATGGTATAGTTCATGAGGTTACTCCACCATACACACCTGAGTCTAATGGGTGGCAGAACGAAAGAACAGAACTTTTAAAGACATGATTAACAGTATGCTAATTAATTTCGGGTTGCCTAAGTACATGTGGGGAGATGCTCTGAATACGGCTTGCCATATTCCGAATAGAGTCCCTCTGAAATATATGGACAAGACACCATATAAATTATGGAGAAAGCATATGACAAGTTTGAGTTATCTTCGTGTGTGGGGGTGCCTTGCTAAGGTGCTTTTCCCTGAACACAAGAGAAAGAAACTGGGTCCGAAAACTATTGATTGTATCTTTCTGGGCTATCTTGAAACCACAACTGCTATGAGATTTTTAGTATTAAAATCTGACATAGATGGTATTGTGGCGAATACGATAGTTGAGTTTCGTGATACAACTTTCTTTGAGGAAGTATTCCCAATGAAGACTGGTATATCTTTGGGTAGTTTTGAGGATGATCCCACTCACACATCACGTTCTATTCCTGATCATGTGGAAAAGATGACAAATGTGGGGGTGGATCCTGGTAATAGCTCTACTCTTTACGAAGTAGAGGAACCTAGAAGGAGTAAGCGTACAAAGGTAGTCAAGGACTTTGGAAGTGACTTTATCACTTACAATGTCGAGGATGAGCCTTTAACTTTCCGTCAAGCCAAAGATTCTTCGGAGTCAAGGCATTAGAAAGGCGCTTTAAAGAGTGAAATTGACTCAATTGTTTCAAACGGAACATGGGAGTTAGTTGATCTCCCTCCAGGGTGTTCTACTATTGGATGTAAATGGATCTTCAAGAGGAAGCTAAACCCTGATGGCTCAATAAATAAGTACAATGCTAGGCTAGTTGCTAAGGGCTTTAGGCAAAGGGAATGCATTGATTATTTTAATACATATTCTCCAGTTGCCCGAATGACAACAATCAGAATGCTTATTGCATTGGCTTCTATACATGGTCTTATCATCCATCAAATGGATGTAAAGACAGCTTTTCTTCATGGTGACCTTGAAGAAGAGATTTATATGGATCAGCCTGAGGGATTTGTTGCTTCTGGTAATGAGAGGAAAGTATGTAGACTAGTCAAGTCCATCTAAGGCCTTAAACAAGCACCTATAGACTGGCATAAAAAGTTTGATGAAACTGTTTTAGACTTCGAATTTTTTAGTAAATGAAAGTGACAAGTGTGTCTACTATAAGGTTAGAGGTAATGATTGTGTGATCGTGTGCTTGTATGTAGATGATATCTTGTTGTTTGGAACCAATATTGAGATTTTTAACGAGACAAAGAGTTTCTTGAAGATGCACTTTGAGATGAAGGATATGGGTGAAGCTAGTGTGATTCTTGGGATCAAGTTGACTCAGTCAACTGATGGAATAGCTTTGTCACAGTCTCATTATATAGAGAAATCTATACTTGAGAAGTATGATTATTCAAATTGTAGAATTGCTAGTACACCATATGATTCAAAAGTTGCCTTAGTCAAGAATAGTTCAGGAGTTCCTGTATCTCAGTTAAGGTATTCTTAGATTATTGGGAGTTTGCAATATCTTGCTAATGTGACTAGGCCAGATATTTCTTATTCTGTGTCTAAGTTGGCTAGATAAACAAGCTGTCCAAATAAGACTCATTGGGAGGCACTGGATAGAGTTCTTAGATATCTAAAGGGAACTATTTCCCTTGGCTTGCATTACCGGAGATTTCCGGGGGTACTCGAGGGGTACAGTGATGCAAGTTGGATAGCTAAGAAATCTGGTTCCAATGGAGTGACTGGATATGTATTTACCCTTGCGGGTGGAGCAGTGTCCTGAAAGTCTTCTAGACAGACTTTGATTACCCGGTCTACTTTTGAGGCTGAGTTGTGTGCACTTGATGCCACGGGGACGGAGGCTGAATGGTTACATGGACTCATGAGTATGTTACCTGTAGTAAGCAAGCCGCTTCCTGCCATTTCTGTTCATTGTGATAGCCGTACAACTATCGACAAAGTCAGAAGTGTAAAGTATAATGATAAAACAAAGAGACACATCCAAGTTAGACTAAAGTCTATAAGGGGTCTTGTGTCTGATAGGATTATTGCTATAGAGTTCATAAGAACTCAGGATAATATAGCTGATCCGCTGACTAAAGGGATTGAGCATGCTATAGTCCTTAAGTCGAGGTTGGGAATGGGACTGGTAACCCATCATAATTCATCAACAGCGGGAACCCAATATACCTGAGAGGAGATCCCTCAAAGTGTATTCAATGTGGTAATAACAAGTTGTAAGGATGAATTGGTAGTACCTCTACCATATACATTTAATCATACTCTGAATATATTTTGTAATATTAATATTAATTAATTAGGATATAATATAAATTATAAGGAAAACCCATTTTGTTTACTTTTTCTGTTTTGTTACTTGGTGTACCAGATCGAGTAAAATAGAAGAAGAGCAACTTGAGATGCCTATATATTGAGAGGTATACTTGAGATTAAAATGACAAGTCTCGGTGCCTACCTCGCAAACATATATGAGTTGCATAGGTTTTTTGGGCAAACTGAGGTGCGAGTCGCCGTTGATCATTGTTGGTTCTGTGGCCAGATTGATCTGTTGCTGTTTTATCCTAGAAGCGATATTGCTGCATTCCATCACAGCTTAAGTGGGGGGGGGGGCAATAATCTCTTCAAGAACAGTCAAGTCCTCTTGAAGGGTTTGGCGACTCAGCTGTTGTGTTCTTCTTCTTATCAGAATTTGGAAAGCGATAAGAGATAAGTTTTCTTTTCTGTCTTTGTCAATTACAGTATTTATAGTTTGTTATTGCCTTCGTGTTTTATTTCGTTAGTTGGTTATTTGCCATGTTCTTATTATTATATATATAACTGCCCATTGTTGCTGTGTAGTTAGAATTATACCCAACACATATTTCTATGTATATTAACATAAAATAAATATGATATCGTGGTTAGCGCATCAGGTGGGTATTCAGAGCCAACAAACTGACGACATGTATATTGGGTCAAGGTATACCCAAAATTTGGTATATTGGTTGTTTTCTCTTATTTTATAAATAAATGTCAATCCATTTAAATTATTTTAGTTTATTATTAAAAAAATATTTTTGTTTGTCACAAGTTTCATTGATTTTCGTCACACGCTATCAACAATATTTTATCACATAATTTGTAAACTTATACCATATATCACAATAATACTAATATTCAGATCTATTATAACAATTTATGAATTAGATATTTAAAAAGATATAGATAAAAAAACATGTATTAAGAATGCATGCGCATTATAAATATCCATACCTCTTATTAAATTAATTGTATGGAACCATGTCATACTTTAAGTATTATAACAGTTATATGGTTAAAATAAGCTCAAATTCAAGAGCATGGTTGGATAACCCAAGTGATTAAGAGTTTATCTTCTATCGTCCCAGATCCTTGGTTCGATACTCGCTCACTCCGAGAATTTATTAGAACGAATAAAAAATTTAAATTCAAGTAAAGATTATAAAATAAGGAACTCTCAGGTATTTAGGTACAATACAAACTTGTAGTAACATCAAATGTTATAAAACTCATCAATAATATTTTTAACACAAAAAATAGTTTTGATCATATTTCTGACATATAAATACACAAACAAATTAATAATTTATACCTATTTAGAGTATGCACATGCATTGCACTAGCTAAATATTGCATTCTGTCTAATTAATGGACCTCCAATATATATTTATTTTACTCAAAATCCTCGACCGATAAATGTACCAATATTTTTTTCTCAAATGCCAGTGCTTACATTTTCTTAATATTAAAAATTTACAAATTAGATGTTTAAAAAATAATATATATTTTGGCTTATAGTATTTGATAAAATATATAATCATGTTGATTTACATTGGTGTTAAGCTGCGTCATTACATGCCACAACATCGAAGAATGTTATCGACTAACATAAATAATCTTGGTAAAGTTTATGTTTTAAGTGCAACGACCTAACATGTCCAGAGATATGAATTTGTTAATATTGAAAGAAGGAGGGGGAAAGTTATTTAGGTCAAGTATAAAAAAATTTGAACAATTTAACAACGTATATAAATATACAGTTCAACAATGTACATTACCTAAAATAACATCAATTCGAACAATTTAGTGCATGCCCGTGCATTGCACGGGCTATAGAGCTAGTTATGTTTAATAAAATTACTGACTTATCGAGTTGCATAAGGTAATTTACACGGTTACTTATTTATTCTACATAATTATATCATACTATTATTTTAATATAGTATTATATAAAATATTATATTCTATAATTGGTTCGGTTTTTTCGATTTGGTTATAAGCATATAATGTAATCGTTACCAAATCGTTCCATGGGTTCAGTTCGATTACAATTTTTGTCGGTTTTCATCAATTTCGGTTTGTTTCGATTTGATTTTTTGATTTTTCAATCTGGTTTTGATTTTCCGGTTTTTTTGCTCGCTCCTAGTGAAAACACTGACAACTAGAAGAAAATGTTATCCTCATTCTCGTTTTATATATGAATTAAACAAGTGATCTGATTCGGTTGTACTATGAAACCACGAAGGCCTTTTTTTAAGGTCTTTGCAACTTGATATGTCGAAAGAAAATTTGGACGCTTTAACTGTGATTCGAGCAACAATATTGTGAATTATAATCGCCGGACAATAAGGAACAATATTGTGAATTATAACAACTAGATAATAAAGATAGCAGACATGTTTTGTTTAGGAAAAATAAGTATTCAAAACTTGAATAAATAATTAAATATCAATTTTTTCTTAAATATTCTTTCCCTTATTTAAATTCAAATTTTAAAGTCAATACCTATATATTTTTTGTTATATGTGGCTCCGATAATGTATGAAGAAAGCATAAAATATATATGACTAATCACCTTCACTATGTATACATTTGTATTTAATCACAAGCATTTGTGCATAATGTGCATAGATAACTAATGAATATTGTTTTTATGGCTACTTCATTAAACTACACTTAAACAGATATAGAAACTAATCATATATTTTCTTGGATTATTATGAATTTGGAGAATACTAAATTCTAGTAAATAAATAAAAAGTTAAAGAATACAACATTCCACAAGTTTCTTTTGATTGAATCTGATAATTGTAATTAGATAGTTTACTTTTCTTTGATAAAAGTAAGGTTTGAAATTTGGTGGTCGTTGAATACAACTTTACAATTATCAATTTTTATAATTATAACAATTTTCAAATATTCAAATATGCATCTATATTTTTTATTTAAAAGAAAAATATCCTTCCGACAAACACAAGAATATCTAGACTGAGTTATTGCTTAAAGTCGGGTTTGATTTCGTGCAACTTATTATGCAAGATTTATTTATTTCATTTAAAGTTTTAACTTTTTGAGAGTTTGATTCTGCATAATTACATATTTGATATATATAATAGTTCATCGTAATTTATTTTCAAAATGAATTTTCTCCAATTATATATCTTAAATATACTATTAAAGTAAATTACCCAAAATACCTACATTTTTAAACTTATTTTTAAAATACAATCATTTTTAAATTTATTTTCAAAAATGCCGCTTTTAAATTTTATTTTAAAATATACAGTTTGTGTGGGTAATACGATTTGATATAAAATAATTACTCTGTAAACAAGAGTGCCAAGAACAGTTGTTATTGATATCCTCTGAAAATACCAGATATATAAAACGTACAAGAAATAACTATGCTAGAAATTTAGACCACACACCAACTACTTCCCTACAATAACTCTGCTACTCTTATTTGTAAATGCTGCCTACAAATACTCCTACTCGACAACACGACCAATTCAGAGTTGAACTAAACAAACATCAAATAAATAACAATAAATTAAAACACTAAATTTTAAGATTATCCAACAATTCTCCCCTTAATCTCAAACTTCTTGTCTAGCTGCTGCACTCCCAGAAGATCACGCGTCCTCTCAAACTTTATTGTTGTCATTGCCTTAGTCAGACTATCAGCCTGTTGCATCCCACTGCTAACATGTTTGACAATCACTTCGTCGCGTTCTACACATTCACGGATGAAATGGTAACGGATATCAATGTGTTTGGACCTGCCATTGAACACAGGGTTCTTAGCCAAGTCAATGGCTCACATATTGTCGATATATAGAGTAACTGGACCTATATATTCTGATGTGATCTGACCCAGTACATTCCACAACCAAATCCCTTGAGAAGCTGCTGCAATGGCCGCCATTAGTTCAGCTTCACACGAGGATAATGCCACACACCTTTGCTTTTGTGACACCCAGGATATGAGACTTTCATTCAAGTAATATGCCATTCCTCCCGTGCTCTTCCTATCATCCACCGTGCCTCCCATATCACTGTCTGAGTACCCAGAAATTATATTATTTCCTCCTTTCTCTGAATACACCAGTCCAAATTGCAGCGTGCCTTTCAAATATCGTAGTATTCTCTTTACAGCACTCAAGTGGAGAATTGTAGGTCGTTCCATATAACGACTCACGATACCAACTGCATAGGCAATGTCTGGGACGTGTATTAACCAAGTAACGAAGACTTCCAACCAAGCTCTTGTACATCAGTAGTGTCAACTGTCTTTCCCCATTCATCCTTACTGATTTTATCCTTGGGATCCATTGGGTACTTTGTTGGATTGCAATCCTTCATACCTGCTTTTTCTATGATTTTTTTGGTATAAGATGATTGTTTCAGCACGATATAATTCTGGTTTTACTCCACCTCGATCCCCAGATAATAGCTAAACCTTCCCAAATCTGTCATCTCAAATTTGACTCCCATCTCCAACTTGAACTCTTCGATCTTGGTAATATTAGCTCCGGTTACTAAAATATCATCAACATATATGGCTATGATTAAGCTGTCATCCCCCTATCCTCGTGTATAGACTGCATTTTCATATGGGCAGCGTTTGAAACCCAGACCTTCAAGGCATTGGTTGAGTTTTGCATACCAGGCCCTTGGCGCCTGTCGTAGACCATATAAAGCTTTGGTTAGTTTGTACACCAAATCTTCATGGCCCTGTTTCTTGTATCCTTCTGGCTGCGAAACATATACATCTTCATTAATCTCACCATTGAGAAATGCAGTTTTTACATCTAAATGGTGAACCTGCCAATTCCTTTTTGCAGATAAAGCCAGCAGTAAACGAATGGTTTCAAGTCGAGTTACTGGAGCATAAACTTCTTCATAGTCAATACCATGTTCTTGAGCGTATTCCTTGGCCACGAGTCGAGCCTTGTGCTTTGTCACCTTACCAGTAGCATCCCTTTTTAGCTTAAATATCCATTTTAAACCAATCTCTTTATGTCCTAGTGGCAGTTTAACGAGTGTCCGGGTGCCATTTTTTTCAATAGAATCAATTTCTGCTTCCATGGCTCGATGCCAATTTTGATCCTTTACTGCCTCCTTGTAGTTTGCCGGCTCTTCTATTCCCATCAAATACAGTTCCTCGTCCAGTGTTACTTCTTCTGTATCATTATATATATCCGAGATCAGTCTGCTTCATTTTGGAGTTACACTGTCATCGTAATTCTCAGCTCTCAAGTCTTGTGTTGTAAATGGTGACAGTGGACTCCCAGGTTGGGTTTCATTTTCTGCATCCTGATTTTCTTCCCCATATTCTCCATCATTCATCAACATATCATCAATCACAAAAGTAGTCATTTGTTCATCTTCACAAATTTCTGTCTTCTCCCATTGCCAAGCTTTTTTTCTTCAAATGTAACGTCTCTACTCACATGTATCCGTTTCTCCTTAGGATTATATAATCTGTACGCCTTGCTACCAGGCTCCTTTCCAAGGTTGACAACACAACACTGCGATCGTCTAATTTTGAAGTGAAATGGCTAGGAACCTTCATGTGACCAACACAATCAAAAACACGAAGATGTGCAATATCCGGTTTTTGCCCAGTCCAAGCTTCATATGGAGTAATTCCTGTCAAAGCTCTAGTTGGCAATCGATTCAAAACATATACTGCGTGTCTGACAACCTCCCCCCAAAATGTGGCTGGTAAATTCATCTCCTTCAACAGGCTTCGAGCCATCTCCATGACTGTCCTATTACGGCGTTCCATCACGCCGTTCTGCTGAGGTGTGTAAGGAGCAGTGTAGTGTCTCCTTATACCACTTCTTTCACAATACAAATTGAATTCATTTGAATTAAACTCACCCCCCTATCAGTTCTAAATGTTGTAATTCTTCGTTCTGGCCCGGTTTCAACTAAAGCCTTGAAATTTTTAAAAGCATCAAAGGCCTCAATTTTACTCTTAAGCATTCCCACATGGCACGACTAAAATCATCAACCAACAAGAATACATACCGATTACCAGCTGTTGTCTCAGGCGTGATCGGACCACAGAGGTCACCATGCACAAGTTCAAGGACTTTTGCTGCACTGAAGGTTGATTTTGTTGGCATTTGCTTCCTCATTTGCTTTGACAGTAGACATCCCACACATACATACTTTGGTTGAGTGATATTACTAAATCCCTTCACCATTTTCTCCTTGGCCATTAGTGACATTGCTTGGTAATTTACGTGTCCCAAGCGGGCATGCCACAATTTGGAAACCTCTTCTATTTTTGACAATAAACATTGTGGTTTTCCAGATTCGATGATCAGTTTGTAGAGTCTTTTTGCTGACCTCTTGACCTTCATCAATAAATTTCCCTTCTCTTCATGAACCCACATGTACTCGCCCTTAATAGTAATTCGATTTCCCTCTTCAGCCAATTGACCCAGACTAATGATATTGCTACGAAAGCTGGGTATGAAATAGACCTCCTTGAGAACTCGTTCATCTCCATTCTTACACTTGAGAACAATTGATCCCTTTCCCTTTATCTCTACAGCTGATGCATCTCCAAATTTAACTTGTCGAGTAACACCTTCGTCCAAAGTATAGAATTTTGATTTTTGTCCAGACATATGGTTGCTGGCGCCGTTATCAAGATACCACATGTTTGATTCCTCATGACTGTTCTCACGATTGTGCCCTAGCAGAGGCCTCACCTTACTTTCATCAAGTACCATCAATTCCCTTTCATTTCTTGTGTGTTCAGCTAGCAGCAGAGCTGGTTCGTCATCATCTATCCTCGTTAGATTTTCTTCTGGTTTTTGATCTCTGAATCACCTTAGTTTTCTGCACTCTGCTGTAAAGTGTCCATAGATCTTGCAATTGAAGCACCTGATTTTTCCTTTATCTAGCACTCCTCGTCCCCTGAAACCTGAACTTTGTCCCTCAGTTCCTCCCCTTCCAGTCCGTTTGAGCCATTCTTCTCTTGTGAAAAGCAATTTTCCTTCCTCATTTTCTCTTTTCCGTCATTCCTCTTCAGTAAGCATGAGCCTTGTTTCACCTGTGTCTGTCTTGCCTTTTACTCTTTCTTCATGTGCCTTCAACGAACCCATAGCCTCTTCCACGGTCATAGTCTCCAAGTCGCTGAATTGCTCCAAAGTGGAGGTGATATGCGGAAACTTGGGCGGTACAGCTCTCAACAATCATTTCACCACATATGATTCATTCATTTCCTCTCCCAATGCCCTTATGTTGGTCACGAGTCCGTTGAGCCTCATATAGAAATCATCAAGCACATCTGTCTCTTTCATACTAAGAGATTCAAATTCAGCCTTAAGGGTTTGAACCCTCGCCTTTCTCACACGATCTGCACCCTGACAGAGTGTTTTCATTGCCTCCCACGTTTCTTTTGCCGTTTTTCTATCTGCAACTGACAGCAAGATTTCTTCGGGGATGCCTTGGTATAGCATGGCTAAAGCGATCTTGTCTGTTTTCTCCTGGATCTTGTATGTTTTCTCCTCGGTCGTTCCCTTTGGATCAGTTGGTTCGACTGCAACCCAGACACCTTGAGCTTGCATATATACCTTCATTTTGAGTGCCCAAGCTGTGTAGTTGCCTCTTGAAAGCATTGGGTACGTCAATCCAAATGACCCACCTTTGATCTTGTTTATCTCTACAGTTGACATCCTTGCTCTGATACCAAATTGTGGGTAATACGATTTTATATAAAACAATTACTCTGTAAACAAGAGTGCCAAGAATAGTTGTTATTGATATCCTCTGGAAATACCAGATACATAAACGTACAAGAAATAACTATGCTAGAAATTAGGACCACATACCAACTACTTCCCTACAATAACTCTGCTACTCTTATTTGTAAATGCTGCCTACAAATATTCCTACTCAACAGTATGACCAATTCAGAGCTGAACTAAACAAACATCAAATAAATAACAATAAATTAAAACACTAAATTTTGAGATTATCCAACAATTTGCAATCTTTACAACCTACAACCTAATATGCAACTTAATTTTCAGATTTTGATAAAACTGATCTTAAATTTGATCTAGTTGCATTATGTTGTGTTTCTTTTTCCAAATTGAATGAATCTTAAAATCAACTTTGAAAAAAATATTGTATTTTAGGTTACAAACCATGTTTTTGAAAATGAAATTTAAAAAAATAACATTTTTTCCATGTTCTCCACTATTACAAATGTCTGATACTCTTTCCTGAGACCTCTCAGTTTCCCGCATTGCTTCCTCTTTTTCTCAAATGTCGGATAATCTCCTCATAGCCTCTCAGTTTCGTAGCATTGCTTTGTTCTCCTCGCTTTTCTGTTTTTCTTATTCCAACTTGAGTATATTTACTTATCTACAATGGAGGACAAAGTTAAAACCTGGAAGTTTGACTGATAATATAATCCATCGACCTCTTGTTACCAAGAGAAAAATTATGTCCTCTAGGCTAGAAGGCTAGAGATGTAAATAAATATATCAGATTTTATAAATTTATAACATACTGATTGTTTGTTTACAGTGATAGCTTCATGTATAGAGGTCTCGGAATCACATGACCTCCGCCAATTATCAGCTGACTATGGTACGCTTGCTCGCCAGAATTTTTCTTTATTTGGCCAGGGTTTTTCTCCATGCCGTCTTGTTGTACAGGTTCCAACTCTCGAGCCTGATTTTCGTCCTCGGACTCTTTGTACAGTTATCCAAAATCTGCTTTGATAACTTTCGACACTTTCCTCTTCCTCACTGAAGAACTACGAGTCGTGTTCCTCGAATCCGAGTGCAATATTTCTGAAATAGAGGAAGGGCTTGGTGAAGTTTTTGTTGGATCAGAAGCATCAAATGCTTTGATCGGTTATAATGGTTAACCCGATCAGTAGGTTTTACTCTTAAACTGACTTTTTTTTATTTAAAATTATCCTATCCAGTGTGTCGAAACCATTTCCCTGATTACATTGTAATTGCTTTAAAGTGGCAAAAGGCCAAAAACAGTCTGAAAAATGGTACCATGATCAGGGAAAAGGGCATGGTTAACGCAAGTATAAAATGAGTTATACCTTTAACTGAGCTAGCTGGTCTGCTTAACACCATTTCCAGAAGTATATGAAAGCTCACAACATATACATTTGTGCGTAAATCACATGCATTTCTGCATAAATACTAATGAGTATTTAGTTTAAATTTGTGCGTAAATCATGTGCATTTGTGCATAAATTACTAATGAGTATTTAGTTTAATAAGTTACAGTTTAATGTAGATGAGGATTGATAACATTTTTTTGTTAGATCGGTAAGATTTTGGAGGATCCTAAATTTTAATAACTAGCAAATAATATCAAAGTAATTTGTGGGCGCAGAAGATTTGGTGATAAAAGAAATCATTAATTATAATTAACTACGTTTAGAGTTATTTTGCTGCTCGAGATATCAGGTCATTTCTAGCATTTTTAGTGTGTCTCATGTTCTACTCTATCGTATAATTTGATTTTAATTCTTAAAACATATATATAATGTTATTGATAGCTGTTGAATGATACAAGAAAAAACCTTATAAAGGATCTCTCAAAAAATCAATGATTATACAATTTGTTATCAAAGTTTAAAATGAATACATATTATAGGGATTAATACTTTCAGTTCTTAAGTACAGAGAAATTCCTTATATATTTACATTGAAATTTTTATGAAGAACATGGAGGAAAAGAACAATCTTTTGCTATTATGATCACTTTCTCAATCTTCCTCTATCTTAACAAATGTCTAATGATCTTCTCCGAGACCCTCTTAGTTTCCTTGCATTGCTTCATCTGTTCTCCTCAGTTTTCTGTTTCTCTTGTTCCAGCTTGAGTGCATTTGACTCATTCACCTGTTCAATTTAAATAAGCAAAGTTAAAACCTGTAAGTTTGACATAATTCATCAACCTCTTGTTACCGAGAGAGGAAATATCCACTAGGCTATAAGGATAGAGGTGCAGATAAATATATCAGAGTTTATAAATTTGTAACATACTGATTGTTTTTTACAATGGAGAACAGCTGCATGTATGGAGCTCTCGGAATCACATGACCTTTGCCAATTATCAGCTGAGTATGCTACACTTGCTCGCAGAGATGCTGAAGCTGAACAAGGCCAGGTTTTTTGTTCAAGCAGTGTTGTACAGGTTCCGACTCTAGAGCCTGAGATCGTAATTCTCAGCTATATATATCCGAGATCAGTCTGCTTCGTTTTGGAGTTACTCTGTCATCGTAATTCTCAGCTCTCAAGTCTTGTGTTGTAAATGGTGACACTGGACTCCCAGGTTGGGTTTCGTTTTCTGCATCCTAATTTTCTTCCCCATATTCTCCATCACTCATCAACATATCATCAATCACAAAAGTAGTCATTTGTTCATCTTCACAAATTTCTGTCTTCTCCCATTGCCAAGCTTTTTTCTTCAAATGTAACGTCTCTACTCACATGTATCCGTTTCTCCTTAGGATTATATAATCTGTACGCCTTGCTACCAGGCTCCTTTCCAAGGTTGACAACACAACACTACGATCGTCTAATTTTGAAGTGAAATGGCTAGGAACCTTCATGTGACCAACACAATCAAAAACACGAAGATGTGCAATATCCGATTTTTGCCCAGTCCAAGCTTCATATGGAGTAATTCCTGTCAAAGCTCTAGTTGGCAATCGATTCAAAACATATACTGCGTGTCTGACAACCTCCCCCCAAAATGTGGCTGGTAAATTCATCTCCTTCAACAGGCTTCGAGCCATCTCCATGACTGTCCTATTACGGCGTTCCATCACGCCGTTCTGCTGAGGTGTGTAAGGAGCAGTGTAGTGTCTCCTTATACCACTTCTTTCACAATACAAATTGAATTCATTTGAATTAAACTCACCCCCTATCAGTTCTAAATGTTGTAATTCTTCGTTCTGGCCCGATTTCAACTAAAGCCTTGAAATTTTTAAAAGCATCAAAGGCCTCAATTTTACTCTTAAGCATTCCCACATGGCACGAAACTAAATCAACCAACAAGAATACATACCGATTACCAGCTGTTGTCTCAGGCGTGATCAGACCACAGAGGTCACCATGCACAAGTTCAAGGACTTTGTTGCACTGAAGGTTGATTTTGTTGGCATTTGCTTCCTCATTTGCTTTGACAGTAGACATCCCACACATACATACTTTGGTTGAGTGATATTACTAAATCCCTTCACCATTTTCTCCTTGGCCATTAGTGACATTGCTTGGTAATTTACGTGTCCCAAGCGGGCATGCCACAATTTGGATAGATTAAAGATATTTTTAAAAAAATCGAAACACCAATTCATGACTAAAAACTAGTTAGCGGTGGTAGTCAAACTAATGCTTGAT